>NC_090248.1:61093137-61393137 GCF_037325665.1 Littorina saxatilis | reverse complement strand
CACGAGAAAATTACTCCCCACGACAGGTGAGTTCCAAGTAAACATTTCGTACAAAAATTTTACTCCCCTGACGAATAAATAACGAATAAATTACTTCACCCTAACACGAGCAATTTAACTTCCCATGCCAGGTGTACGAAAATGTTACTCCCTTGTTCCCTGTTAGTCTTGGTGGTGGAAGGGGTGGAGGGAGGGTAGCGCGACATTCGTTTGCGCGAGATCACATATTGGCATTATCCCTTCGCCCGCATCCAATTTTCGCGTACGAGATTTTTACTGGAAGTAAAAAAAATGGGGAGTAAAAATGTCGTGGAGGGAGTAATTTGTTCGTGCCTTGGGGAGTTCTTTTCTCGTACGAAAGGTGTACTCGGAGTAAGAATTTCGTACGAAACTTTTACTCCGGAGTAAATTTTTCGTGGAGTAAAAATTTCGTGTTACACCGGCGCTTTGATACAGGCTCCTGTGATCGTATTCAGTCATTCATGTCCTAGATAGGAACAAGGCAGCTTGAGGACTGTAAGCCCATATTTGTCGGTCAGTTAATTCCTCCAGAGTGTTGGTAGGGGAAGGGCTCCTAATATGGACCACTTTTTGTTTCATGCCGATAACTAGCTTGCTTTCTTGCGAAGAAGTTTCATTTTGTGGTTGGTAGTCCTTTTCTCTTAGGTTAACCGTTAGGCCTAATTAGAGTGAAATAGCTCCAATAGATGTTCAGCAAAAATTAAATACAGAAAAATTCACAAATGGCCTCGGCGCCCAATATGGACCAGTGAAGCGGCCTTCGCGAATCACTGTAAAAAGCCCCCTATACTTCAAAATAGCATGATTCAACTTAGTGTGCAAGTCAGACTAATCAAAATATGCTTTAGATTTATCTGTTTCGGGTTGATGAGAGCATTATTTGAAGCACACCAGGAAACTAAAGAAGCTTATCAAAAACAGAGTGAAAATAAGTGAAATTATCAACTTCCACGAAAAGAAGACTATTTGTTATATTTTTTGGAAATCTCGAGGGCTAGTTATAGGTTATTTTCAGCAAGCTTCTTAATGAATTAATGAAAATAGCCTTTAGCTTTTATTTTCTTCGATTTGTTGAAGGTGGTCCATATCAGGGGACTCACACATACTTTGAGATTTTGCTATTATTTTTTGTTTGCAGTAGAAAATCGGGGTCAACACTGTTTAATTAAATGTAACAAATACAGTCTGAGCTGTCATATATATTTTTGTGTGATAAAAGCTTTGGCTGTGGACAAAAACGAGTCCGTTTTAGGCGGCAAATTTAGAGTGAACGCTGCCAAAAGTGAAAAAAAAGAGAAAAAGCCTAACGGTTTTGAGGTTTGTGTATTTGCAACTGTTTTGACATGTGCAAGTTATCCAGAGAGGGTGAATACAGCGAATGAAATTGTTTTGAGTGCTCTAGCGCCGTTAGTTTGTCAGAACAGGAGGTGGTCCATATTAGGAGCCGGTCCATATTAGGAGCCTTTCCCCTATTTGTACGTAAATGTGGTATTGTCCGCGGGGTGTTTACGGGAAACAGAAGAGATGTCTCTGACTTTGAAACTATCACATGTATTTCCAAATACCTATAGAGTTAAACTAGGGTTACTTGAATTTCTGAAGCGTGCTTTGAGACTGGAGGAAATAACGGATCAAAATCAACATTATGACATAAAAGTCCGCCAAGTTGTTTGTGTCCGTAAGAGCATATTTAGAAGTATTGTTATGCTCCTTCAATGAGAACGTTACTTATTGGTGGCCGCAGGAGCGGCCATCTACTCGAATGCGTTGGGAGAGGTGACATGACTCGTTTGTTACCGTTCTCACGAGATCAGTTACTTTTTGATGGCCGCTGCCATAGGAAGGTGACATTGAGGAGGCACGTGACCTATGGCCACTGGCGGCTTCCATTTTGCTGAAACCAACTGGCGGCTTCCATTTTGTTGAAACCAACTTTGTCATCTGTGCTGTTCCGGAAATGAGCTGCGCTTTTTTGGAACTCAAACAGTATCATGTCACTGTTGTCCCATTTGTGCTGTTTCGGAAATGAGCTACACCTCGTCTGTCTGTTTATAGCAACACACACTGTCTGTCATGTACACTCCATGCAACTCTCTCTGTCTCTCCCTCGCTCTGCCTTAGTGTCTGTGTGTGTATCTGTCTCTCTCTCTCAATCTCTTTCTCTCTCTTTGTCTCTCTCCCGATCTGATGCGCTCTCTCTCTCGAGTCATTTTCTCTCACCCGGTGTTCATTTATCTGTTTCTCCGTCTCGAGTCACTCTGTCTGTCTGTCTGTCTGTCTGTCTGTCTCTCTCTGTCTGTCTTTCTCTGTCTGTATGTATGTCTGTGTTTGTGTCTCCCTGTGAGTCTCTCCGCCTCTGTCTATCCGTATGTCTGTCTCTGTCTATGTGTGTGTGTGTGTCTCTCTCTCTCTCTCTCTCTCTCTCTCTCTCTCTCTCTCTCTCTCTCTCATCCGTCTCCTGGCACACAGGTCAAAGCACGTATGGGCACACACACGCACTACATAAATCAAATGGCACAATAATACATTATCACAAACATACGCACTCACGCGCGCGCAAAACACGTACGTGAAAAACTATGTACAGTACATGGGACAAAAGTGACCATCATGCAGGAACGGACCAGGCTTGAAAATGTATTTTACGGTAAATGTTTGCGGAAAAGGTGTGTTTTGATTTGAACCGAGATAGGGAAGAGCAACTGCGAAGGTCAGCGGGCAGTGAATTCCAAACAGAAGGGGCCTGATACTTAAAGGATTTCTTTCCGTACGCTTCCAGTTTAAATTTTGGTATTTGAGGAGCTTTTCAGAGCTGGACCTGAGAGAGCGAGAGGGCTCGTAGATGCTCAGTACTGATGATAGGTATGGGGGAAGGGTGTTCTCAAAGTGCCTAAAAGAGAGACATGCAATTTTGCACTCCACCCTGGCATCAACGGGAAGCCAATGGAGCTTTTTGAGGAGAGGTGTGGCGCGATGTGTTTTGCGCTTACGAAGCACAACTCTAGCAGCACAGTTGTGAACCTTTTGGAGGCGGCTGGGGAGGGTTGAGGAGACACCAGAAAGAACAGAGTTGCAACAAGTGTTGACCTTAACGGGTCAAGAAGCCGCCCTTAGTAATATGGGGGTGGGACACGGAAACAGACAGACAGACAGACAGAGGGAAGGAGATTTTTTTTAAATGAATAAATTATAAAAAAAAAGAAGTTTTTAAAGTAAATAAATAAATTTTAGAAAGAATTAATTTTTAAACAAATAAAAAAATTATCAAATAATTTTAAAAAATTTGACCGAGCTCTTTAAACGTGGTGACATGGTAGACAAACAAACACCTGAAACACGGACAAACAGGCAGAGCAAATCCAGTAAGCACCCTTTACAAGGCGGCTTAATAATCTAACGCATGTTCGCATGATGTCAGTCATAGAACGAGACCCGAAGGGAAGTAACTCATTACCGCCTCTTTCCAAAGTAAATGACGTACACACTTTTGCGTCACTTAACCTTCACAGTACCAATGATATTACTCATGAACGGCCCATACTTTCTAAAGAAATATTCAACATAAAAAGTATCCTTCTACACAACCCACGCCATCCAAACAGAAATAAGCAAAGTAAAATGCCTTCTTTAATTCAAAAGTGGGTCGTCCACAACCCACCACATATAGACTGTGTAGTTCAAATGACGTCACTATTTCTTTGTTTATTTACGGAATAATTCTTCAAAAATCGGTCGTTATGAAGGATCTATGGTGTTTGAGATTTACATGAAGTCTCGATCAAAAATCCATGTCCCACCCCATATTACCAAGGGCGGGCTTCTTGACCCGTTAAGGTCAACACTTGTTTTTTTCCGGAGTTCTAATCCAACGCATGCTGTCAGTGATAGAACGAGACTCGAAGGGAAGTAACTGGGAGTTCTGGGTGCGGGAATTCCCGCAAACGTAACTATTGAGTCTGTCAGTGGGTTTCGTCCCCTGGCTCGGTTTGTAAAAGCGTTAAAAGCTAATATCTTCCGTTTGACTACCGTTAGGAATGTAATTTTTTTGCATACACCCGTCTAACCCTATTCCTAACAATTTCACGAAATTTGAGCTTAATTGACCCAGAGATACAAGTCTTACCCGACAAACACCGACCGACCGCCCGCCCGCCTCAAACAAACAAACAAACAAACAGGCAGAGCAAATCCAGTAAGCCCCATTATACTAATGGCGGCTTAATAATCAAGCCTAGACAGGACACGAGAGGAGACTAGCTGAGTAGTAGAAGTAACTGAGAGGAGTGGGCGAATGATATTGATTTTGCGTAAATGGAGATAGCAGGACCGACATAGGTGGGAAATTTGTTTATTTATGGAGAGGTCCTGATCAAGGTAGACTCCCAGGTATTTTACTGCAGACTGAAATGGGACAAAGTCTTCACCAAGGGCGAGATTATGGGTCGATACAGCCATGACTTCTGTTTTGTCATCATTTAATTTCAGTTTATTTTTGTACATCCACTTTTTTACGTCCTGGACACACAGTGTGGTCTCGTCAGTAAGTTTTTGGAAATCATCCGGAGGGGCAGCTTTCTCTATTTCCGTGTCGTCTGCATATTTGTGGAAATCAAACATATGTGACCCTCCACCACGAAATGAGTCGCATGTCACCTCGCGCGGTTCTGCGCTAGGCTTAATATAAGTCCGGGGAGTGTCTGGTAACAGTGTGAGGGTCACCTTAGTCACAGGCTTATAACTCAAACAGTTTTCGCTCTTTTCTAAAACGGTTTTCACCACTGGATAGAGCATAAAAAACTCTTTAATAGGAAAATGTAAAAATATGAAAATCATGCAAAGGTGACATGCGACTCATTCCGTGGTGGAGGGTCACATATGTCGCTGGATGACTTGCGAAAGGGGCTGTATGTATAACGTAACAAGTCGCGTAAGGCGAAAATACAATATTTAGTCAAGTAGCTGTCGAACTCACAGAATGAAACTGAACGCAACGCAACGCAGCAAGACCGTATACTCGTAGCATCGTCACTCCACCGCCCGTGGCAAAGGCAGTGCCCGTGGAATTGACAAGAAGAGCGGGGTATTCGTTGCGCTAAGAAGGATAGCACGCTTTTCTGTACCTCTCTTTGTTTTAACTTTCTGAGCGTGTTTTTAATCCAAACATATCATATCTATATGTTTTTGGAATCAGGAACCGACAAGGAATAAGATGAAAGTGTTTTTAAATTGATTTGGACAATTTAATTTTGATAATAATTTTTATATATTTAATTTTCAGAGCTTGTTTTTAATCTGAATATAACATATTTATATGTTTTTGGAATCAGAAAATAATGAAGAATAAGATAAACGTACATTTGGATCGTTTTATAATTTTTTTTTTTTTTTTACAATTTTCCGATTTTTAATGACCAAAGTCATTAATTAATTTTTAAGCCACCAAGCTGAAATGCAATACCGAACCCCGGGCTTCGTCGAAGATTACTTGACTAAAATTTGAACCAATTTGGTTGAAAAATGAGGGCGTGACAGTGCCGCCTCAACTTTCACGAAAAGCCGGATATGACGTCATCAAAGACATTTATCAAAAAAATGAAAAAAACGTTCGGGGATTTCATACCCAGGAACTCTCATGTCAAATTTCATAAAGATCGGTCCAGTAGTTTAGTCTGAATCGCTCTACACACACACACACACACACGCACGCACGCACACACGCACGCACATACACCACGACCCTCGTTTCGATTCCCCCTCGATGTTAAAATATTTAGTCAAAACTTGACTAAATATAAAAAGAACTGAGCCCTGAGCGACACCAAACTTCAGAGGAAAAAACGAGAGGTGCAGTCAAGAATGCGTACACACTGACTGCGGTTTGACAGGTACGAGGCGAACCACTTGATTGCAGTGCCTGTGATGCCAAACGTGACTTCGAGTCGTCTGATAAGGATACTGTGGTCTATCGTTTCAAAACCCTTTCATGTGACAGCTAGAGTTGTGTACCGATACAAATTCACATACCGGTTTTATTTCGATTTTCTTGTGTCTTACCGATATTTTGTACCGGTCTACACGAGAGTGTGGCTAGGTTTGTTTGTTTGCTTAACGCCCAGCCGACCACGAAGGGCCATATCAGGGCGGTGCTGCTTTGACATATAACGTGCGCCACACACAAGACAGAAGTCGCAGCACAGGCTTCATGTCTCACCCAGTCACATTATTCTGACACCGGACCAACCAGTCCTAGCACTAACCCCATAATGCCAGACGCCAGGCGGAGCAGCCACTAGATTGCCAATTTTAAAGTCTTAGGTATGACCCGGCCGGGGTTCGAACCCACGACCTCCCGATCACGGGGCGGACGCCTTACCACTAGGCCAACCGTGCCGGTCTTTGTGTGGCTATCAATGTTTTGCCCATCAATGCATCGAAGCCTCACAAAGCAACGGAATGTTTACTTCATGTTTTTCTTCTGAACAATGAAGCTGTTGACATATTCTGCCTTCAGTGAGGCTCTCTGATCTAAAAAAACAACAACACAAATACAAAAAACAAAAAACCCCACATGCTTAGATGTCACACTCGTTGCCATGATTGTATTCGGGTCTTTCCGTTAATCGCCACGGAAATTCACGAAGAATACCGGGTTGAACCGGTACGGTGAACGCGAACCGGTATTTTTTTTTTATTCAAACCAGGTTTTAACGTGTGTGTGTGTTTCAAAAAAATGGTTTATATATATATAAATATATAAACAAATATTTAAAAACAATCTCCTAAAAAGTTTTTGTGATGAATATGGAATATGTTTATTAATGATGATCCATATTTTCGCCCCCACGGGAGGCTTCTTCAGGGTGATAGAATGATGAAGCTGAAAAAGAACGTAAGGCGGAATTCAGTAAAGGTTCTGTGAATATGGTTACTAATGGTACCGAACGACCGTTCTGATTTTGTTTGTTTTGCTTAACGCCGAGCCGACCACGAAGGGCCATATCAGGGCGGTGCTGCTTTGACATATAACGTGCGCCACACACAAGACAGAAGTCGCAGCACAGGACCGTTCTGATCAAACAAAATGATTTACAAGTTTCTTACCAAACGCATATCCACCAAAAAAAAGTCAAAAATCGATTCCCATGAAGCCGACTCTCCATCTCACAAACACGTGTTTGATTTAATAAACACAGTTTTGAGGTAAGAAAAGACTAAAAACTCACGATGATTCAGATTGTGCCACCAAGAGAATGGTGTGACGTAATACAATGACAGCATGTTTTAAAAGAAGAAGACGTCATAACATTCCAAGAATGTTTGACGACATACATCATTTTGTTATAATATAATATAATATAATACAATATACAGCAAACATTAGTTGAACAGTAAAAACAAACAAACAAGATAAGTTGGCTACCCAAATTTTCGGCCAAAGACCTTCCTTAGGGGCGTGTAATGCACGCAGAAAACGATAGCTAGGTTACGCCATCGCATGGGTGCAACCAGTACAACATCTGGTTACTAAAACACATTATTTATTTACTTAATAGGTTAGAATCTTGTACTTTCGTTTTGTTTCTAGTGTACTTTCGTTTTGATTCTTCAACCAAAACAAATAATAACGCAATGAAATGTCCAAGAAAAAATGACGTCAATGGCACATTTCTCAATGTAATATATAATATATAATTATTTAAACCGCTGCAACTCTAGTTACAGAATTATTGTTAGACTTGTCCCATTATATTTGTAACGCATTATTAATCATATTCAATATAATTTGATATATAAGAAATCATAATTATTACATATATTTCATTCATATACACAGTATTGTGAACGCCTCTGGTCCTTCTAATGTCGGTGCGCCAGCATGGTGGGTGTTGTTTTTCTGTCATTCCTTCTTATGATATATAACAATATCTTATTATGAAGCTTACCATCCCGAAGAAGCCAGTAACGTGCCGAAATATTGATTATAGATATAAACGTACCTAACCTGGTTACTGGTGTGTTTTCTTTTTATTTCAATATCTTATTAGTGTGTTGTTGAAATGAAACACCCACACAAGCGTACAGTACCTCTTTAGATAAGCCACCATGCCACGTGTGTCAATGTCTCTCGTGTTGTTGAACAAGTTAAAGGCACAGTCCTTTGTGCATACACTATTCGGCTGACCATCACAGACTTTAACACGGGGTAAGCCATCCCTATTATTGGACACATACCCAATATCAACAGTCCGGTTCCTTTCTGTGCAAAGTGGGATGTTTTTGTTCCGAATAATTTTATTGAAAGTCAATGTGCGTAATTAATTATATTAAAAAAAAACATCCACTCTCAAACAGCGAACACCGAGGCTTTTGGTTTGTGATGTTATCCAAGAGGAGGAATGTTGTTATCACATGTAAAAACCTGACCCGTTCTGAGATGGTGAAGTGGAGTGTTTTTACGGGAAGGACCGTGTCTTTCAATGGTACAGGTAGTTCTCTCAGTGCGTGACGGTCGCAAGTTGGATTGAAAATATCACATAATATTGCTATTTCATATGTTACGTGGATTTCCATTGGTCAATTTGGTAAAACTGAGCTCAGTGCAAAAGTGATATCGACGACATTTCCGTCGATATCAGTTTTGATATCGACGACCTCTTTATTGCTTCCCCACTTCAAAAACAAAAACACCTAAATTTAAAAACAAACAAATATATATGAAAATGTAATGATTCCAGAATTTAGTTGAGCAAGTGACTAAAGACTTTTTGAAAGAAAAAACATTTTGAAATACTGAAAAGTACAAGAAAAGAGTGAACAAAAAGAAATAATAATCAGAGGGAGGGATATGGAACAGCCAAAACTGAGACAAATACTTTTGTAATTTCTTTACAGTAAGTACAAAATGTCCAGAGAATTAGCAATATATCTAACATTGACTGACTGTGTGATGATATCTTCTGCTATTGGTCTGTTTCGACAGTGATATCAAAATCTCGACCTCCGGTCTCGATTTTGATATCACCGTCTCAACAGACTATAGCAGAAGATATCATCACACAGTCCGTCAATATTGGGTAATGTTTTATGAGACCACGACCAGCTCATCTGCGCATGTCAAATGGAATCATGTCCTACTGTCCCACTTGTCCGTTGTGAAGAAAGCCGTAAAGTGTTATTGATATCTACAAGGACAGCTCCGCCGTGTGTCAGTGTAAACCAAACAAACGTCGGAATTGTCTTAATGAACAGAAACGAAAGAAAAACAGACCCAGACACACACACTGACATAACACACGAACCCAAGCACTTTCGATTAAATAATAATTGTGTTGGATACAATTACTATCTCCATTACCAAAGGTAAGATTTGTTCTTAAAAGTATTTTTTTGAAATCTAAACAACGAAGTGACTGGTTTTTTTGTTCTCCAATTCAATTATGTCATTCAAATTGATCTCGTTAGCAATTCCCAGGTCTCCTATATATTTCACCTGACAATTAATGGAAGATACGTTAAAACAAAACGTGAGGAACTTAATGAACATATGTAAATTTTGCATGGACCACCCTTTGTATTCAAATAAATAGGGCTTACCAGCTAAGACACCAATCTAAAACAGACTTTCTAGTGCATATGACTTTAAGAAACCCGAGATACATTCTCTGCACTGTAGTTTAGACGCAAATGCAATGATTTTTTCCCCAAAATGGCCCGTAACCATGCTAACTGGGGGCTTAACGTCCTCACGGGTAGCTAACCTATTAGGGACATGTATGTGATGATATGCTAAATAATGCTTGCACTTCAAGCATTTGCAGTGAGGCCTTTTTTTGAGCACAACAAGTCCTTGCCTAGTTTGACTGTACTGATTTTGATGTATTAGTACTTGAGAAGTTTTGAATACAATATCGTCCGAATCAAGGAGCAGAACAGAGACGATGCGACTGACAATACAGTATCATCATACCAAGTATCACCGCAACACCTGTGCTTTTCACCAAACCAATACAGCAGAAAACAGCCATTGTATCAACTGAGTTCTTCAAATACTTGACCTTGACAAGGATCACCATGGCTTAGAAGTTATGGAAAATACTCAACCGCATTTGCGGAAGCTGGACACGTGGAACATGCCTAGCACCTCCTGTCCACAGTTAAAGAGCTAAACACCAACTAGCCGACAGCTGATGGGACAGGGAAAGACCCACACGCAGCCAAAGTCAAAGAACACAGAACAGGATGTAAATGGAAACTTGTTCGCTGCACAGCCAATTTAGCTGTAATGGGAGGACAGTCACATAGACCAGGGGACGCAGCAAATTACGCCCCCTCTCTCTCTCTCTCTCTCTCTCTCTCTCTCTCTCTCTCTCTCTCTCTCTCTCTCTCTATCTATCTCTATCTCGCGAAGCTGGAAATCTCTTGATAGGTAGAGAACACGGGACAAGCCTTTGAGGAAGCAAAGTATTCTTGGAACATTTCGTCAAGATGTGCTTATTTTTGGAGTTTACTTTTACAGTTTTAGAGTCGGAACGGTCTTATTGCAGCACGTGAAAACACCAGCGATCAGGCCATGTGACGTTAATCTCACCATGTGAGAGACAGAGTAAACAGACTGAGAATCAGCATTCATTGAATCTGCTGTGAAAAAAAATCTACAGAGTTTTTCCACAGGGGTCAGAAGTATTGTTTTAACGGCAGATAGGATTGTTAAGCATGAGGTTTTGACAGGTTACTACTCCTTTGTCGTTAGCTCATGGTTTTGTTCAGTTGCCATTGAGCAGTCTGTCATGTTATTTGTCCATGTTTTCAATCAGTGTGTTTTTATTTTCGTTGTTTTGCCAAGCTTCTCAGTGGCAGAGTGTTTTGATGAATCTTTTTTTTTTTTTTCATTCTCAGATAGACCAGTGCGAGTACGTTTGAAGCGAATAAACGAATTCCGAAAATAACTGGGTCGGGTTGGTATGGATTGTGGGAGAGTAACCTTTTCTTTCTTAACCTCTGCTAAACATTGGAGGTTTTGCAAGAAAAGGTCACTCTCCCACAACCCATACAAACCCAACGGAGTTATTTCCGAAAATCGTCTATTTCCTATTGGCATCTGGGGATGTGGGTAAACCCAGCATTGTGTGATGAGGGAAAAGCAGATACAAATGTGTCCTCTTACTACTTCTTCTTCGTTCATGGGCTGAAACTCCCACGTTCACTCATGTTTTTGCACGGGTCTTGTGCTTGCGTGTACACACGAAGGGGGGTAAGGCACTAGCAGGTATGCACATAGGTTGACCTGGGAGATCGGAAAAATCTCCAACCTTAACCCACCAGGCGGCCGCGGCCGGGATTTGAACTCACGACCTTACGATTAGGAGGCCGATGCCTTATTCACTACGCCACTGCGCTAAACCTTACACATTTATATGTTTCAGTTTTCCAGTATTAGTTGGAACACCTAACACTGCGGAAGTTTTAACATTTCACAGATTAAAACTTTTCCTTAATCAGTTTTTACCCGATAACCTTTTCCAAAATTTCGTCTCAGTAAAGATGACATGAAAATTAAGATGTATTTCTCTAGTCTTTGATTTGTTTGTTTGTTTGTTTGTTCGTTCATGGGCTGAAACTCCCACGGCTTTTACGTGTATGACCGTTTTTACCCCGCCATTTAGGGAGCCATACGCCGCTTTCGGAGGAAGCATGCTGGGTATTTTCGTGTTTCTATAACCCACCGAACTCTGACATGGATTACAGGATCTTTTCCGTGCGCACTTGGTCTTGTGCTTGCGTGTACACACGGGGGTGTTCGGACACCGAGGAGAGTCTGCACACAAAGTTGATTCTGAGAAATAAATCTCTCGCCGAACGTGGGGACGAACTCACGCTGACAGCGGCCAACTGGATACAAATCCAGCGCGCTACCGACTGAGCTACATCTCCGCCCAGTCTTTGATTTTACATTTGATCAAATTAAAAAGCAAAACAAAACAAAACAAACTTGTGAAATAAAAGTAGGGATGTTTAAATCGGATGAGTGGGGAGGGGGGGTAGTTGCGGCGGGTGGGTGTGGGTGTATTAAAATGGGGGTGGGGGGGATCTCACTGTATCTTTCGACGCCCCGGTGTTGTCCCCTTGCAGGCGTGGGCAGCACTGCACGTCCGACATCCACAGGCCATGGAAATCAGCGACACTAAATCTCAAGGCAAACACTCGCCACGTCCGACATCCACAGGCCATGGGAATCAGCGACACTAAATCTCAAGGCAAACACTCGCCACGTCAAATCGGACTTGGAGGGGGCCGAGTTCTTGAAAAGGATCTTTTCACTGATCGCTTGTCAGAGAAATCATCTTCTGCCCTCCGTCAATATCTCGGGTTTTTTCCTCGTAATACTTTCCTCACCCCCGCAAATAATAGACTCCCTTCCTTCTTCTTTTTTGTTTTGGTCTTTTTTTGGGTCCTTTTTTTTTAGGGGGAGTTGGGATTGGTGTGGAGAGGGAATGTTTGAAAATGACGGATCATCAGTAAATTTCACGAGTTATTCTGAGATTCAATAAAAGCTATAACTTGCTCCTGGCAATGGGCAAACTAATCGTATTCTTCGCCACAAGAAAAGATAGATCTGTTTGTCGCTCCGTCTGCCTACTGTTAAAGGCAGAGTAAGCCTCCCGTAAACCATCACAGATACGGTCAGGCTTTTACACACAGTACAAACACCCTTTCATTTAAACACTCACCAATTGAGAACATCCTAGGTGCCCTCCGTAAAGAGCGAAAAATTTTCAAATAATTTATTTTTGCGTGGTTTATCTTACCCCTGAGCCATCGTGAACCCGTGTGATCCAGTTTTCCCTTTTCACAATGCAGTCGTCATAGTTAGTCATTTGAATGCGACTCGACGTGAGCTTATCTACAATAGCACGTTTTTTTATGCACGAAACAACGGCTGTGGTTCACAAGAACTCTAGCGATGGCTTTTGACTGTTGAGAGGAACGGCGATTTGCACTGATAAACCGGCCGTCGTCTGCTACGACCCTTGCGTGACCCTGCTTCCGGGCTTTTCTTTTTTTAAACTTTCACAACTTCGAATTGTTCTGATCTTGTCTTGATGAAAAACGAATTCTTTTATGATTAAAGAATGTTTGTGTAACAAGCTGTCAATTTATTATTTAGATTTTAAAAGTTAGGTCTAGCGCAAAAACGAGGCGCCGTTGTTGTTAACGGAACAAGTCTACGAAAATAAATTCTTGGAAAATGTCTCACGCTCGACAGAAAGCAGCCAGGATGTTCCCGTTCGGTGAGCGTTCAAATGGAAGTATGCTTGTACTGTATTTAGACGCTCGGGGAGCTCTGTGATGGTTTACGGGAGGCTTACTGTGCCTTTAATATGTCAATTGTTCGGTCTGCCTGTTCGTCAATCAATCAATCGATGTGTCTATGTATATTCCACTGTGTCTCTTTCTGTATAGATCTATCTTTAATGTATTTATCTATGTATCGATATATGTATCCATCTCTGAATATATCAACGATTTTTTTCCCTGTTGGTATACAGATGCAGGATTAGTGGGGCTCCTATGTTGCAGAATCATTCAACAATTAATCACATCTTGTGACAAACATCATACTTCGTGATATTGTTCCTTATGATGTTTTAAATGATTTCAGATACAGAGCCACTTCAGAAATTGATTGTTGTGTTTATAATAATGAATAAAAGGCTGCACCTACAGCAGACGGTTTTCATACCAAAAGCCATCAGCAGTAAATATTTCCAACTCAGCAAATGTAAACTTCAATTATTAACAATGCACCAGAAGTTGTCTGGTGATAATATATACATGAAATAAATATTTTCATGGGTACTTTTGTGTTCTGTCATTTAGTTTTATATTTTTTTTAGAAAAGTATATATCCGCAGCTAGAAAATTCAAGATGGCGGCCTCCGTACCAATGCGTGTTTTGATTGAGCGAAAACAACGTTTGTGAGGGTAAGTTTTTAAGATTACCCTTTCATTCACCAATTTCACGTCATTATAATCTTTATTTATCCCCTCGGATCTGTTTTTGATCGGCTGAAGCGCTGAAATGCTGCACACTTTCAAATCTTGCTGAAACTGGATTGTGATAGATCTAGATCTATCTATCTGTTGATTGAATGAAAGGAAACCATGCTCGCCACCCACATGATTTTGGACAAGTTAAAAGAACTTTGAATAAAAGGCAAGGAGACAGAGATTGTTCAAGGCATGATAATTAGTCCTGCCTATTATAAAGGACTTGACTTCCATAAGTTTCTAAAAAAAACTGAGGGGGGAGGGGGAGTGACTTAGCGGAGTGAGTAGGCCACAGTGACATGTACTAACTAGTAGGAGGGCCAGCTTGGGGAAAAAAAACCATTCCCCAGGTCTCTACGGTCTTGTGATCCATTCCCCATGTCTCTACGGTCTTGTGATCAAACTTTCAAAGATGATAGCTAAAAGACAAGAGTATGCAATAAACTTATGTGCTAATGAAATGAGTGGTTTTGAAAAAAGTGGTACCTCTCTCTGAGTCTGAGTCTCAACACTGTTACGATTTTGGTGTGTTACTTTTTTCTCAACCTTTTACTTAATTTAGGTTGACCGTGCATTGATGTGCATTTTATTTTAACAGAATATACAACTGAGGGTTACACCACATGCGGGTTCCTGAGAACAAGAGTGCTGCGTGAATACATTATGAGCAATTCTGCCGGTGCCACACAAACGAGCTGATTTCACCATTACTATCAAGGTTGGTACCTAATACCTCCAGAGTAGCTGAACAGTTTGCATCTTTTTTTTGATAATTAACAAGTATGCACACATATACGTAAGCTACCTCTGTGAAGTTGGTGGGTTTACCATACCCTCACAAGGGTCAACATTCTGTAAGCGACTGTTAGAATTCTAATGAATGTAGCGGCCAGCAAGATTTAAGAATCAGTTGGGTAACTGGAAACAGTTTTTTTGTATTGACCTTAAATAGTAAGAATTATACAAATAGTTAAAATACAATTTTTGCATTTTATCTTTTGTGTGAAGACTTTGGCTAACTCTCTGAGATAGTAAACATTATTCAAATAAAATTGTCACTTTTCAGCTTTTCTATGAAGGGTACCCCAGGTGGATTTCCTACACCATGGATTTGGAGGAGGCCAGACATCTAAGACAGTCTGCTTCTCATCCCAGCTGATTTCAGTTTTCTGCTTATGAAGTGTGCATCGCTATGGAAAAGGATTCAGCCATTTTTTGCTCACCACATTGCCAAAGCCATTGGCCCCGAGAAGTCACCCTGCCTGCCCATGTTTCACAGTTTTACAGACTGTGATACTGTGTTGTTCTTCGGTGGTATTGGGGGCTTGACAAGTATGGCATGCATTAGTAGACATCACACAATCTTTCCTCGGGTTGTCTGCTCTTCTTTGAGAGCTAAGTACTACTGACAGGTCAGTTCAAGAGCATTTTGTGGTACTTCTGCAGGACAAAACCAAACTTCCTGGGTGTGAACAGTGCTAGAAGGTACCTCTTCAGTCAAAAGCGCTGCCAAATTCCCCAAAACACCCTTACAAGTAACGTGCTGTTGCAGGACATGAGTTTGAGAAGAGCAATCTACCAATTAGACTACGTCAGTAAATATACAATCAGGCAAACAACCCAACACCAATTGTGGGGCTGGCAGTCCAAGGCTGGAAAGTGGGAGTTATTTTGGACGAGCCTTCAAGAGGTATCCAGCATGTGCCGAGAACGCATGAAGTGTGGAAGTGCTGTACAACAAAACGCTGCAAATGCTGCAAAGAAGGACTGAAGAGCTCTGCTCTCTGCAGCTGTGCTTGCATGCCTGTGAAAATCAGCAAATTAAACTGTGTAAAAATATTATTGCACCCATTTTCGTACCCCAACTCAAACATTCATTCCCGTATCATTTTATTCAAACTTTTTATGCCAGTAAAGGCTCTCACAAATGGCACATCTTTCAGATAAAAGAAGATTTAGTTACAGGGGTCACATGACCGCCGCCAAATAAGGGTACCCTTAACGTGGCAAAGGGGATGTGATCACAACTTTAGGTACCCATTAAAAAGTCAAAAAAATTCATGAGGCACAACATCTATCCAGAACAGGATGAATACTTTTTAGTGTTATGTCATTATTATACCTTTCATTTTTATCAATTTGATTTTTGGGGTACCCTTATTTAGGCGGCGGTCACATAACCCATGTAAATTCAATCTTTTATATTAAAAGAGTTCCAGATAGCCACGTTGTGTGCCCTTAATAGCATAGACAAATGG
Source organism: Littorina saxatilis (assembly GCF_037325665.1). Classification (NCBI taxonomy): domain Eukaryota; kingdom Metazoa; phylum Mollusca; class Gastropoda; order Littorinimorpha; family Littorinidae; genus Littorina; species Littorina saxatilis. The sequence goes on along the minus strand of NC_090248.1, from coordinate 61,376,809 downwards.
AATAAAATGGCACAGGAATAAATGTTTTCGTTTTGGTACGAACATTTGTGCGATAGTTTTTTGTTGGCACAGGTTAGGTAAGCCAACGATTCTTCAACCCTGTCACCCACGCCGTCCAACCAATCGCTGCACCATTGATCATGTATACATGTATTGTTATGTTTTAACAATTGTTTCTGTTAGTTTCTATTGCAAGTGTCACGCACACATGCACAAAACACGCACGCAGTCTGTCATCCACGACTCAAAACAATCTTGCTCTTCCGACCACAAAACACAAGTTGACACGAACAGTAGATTAAGGACGTTTCTTACAAACAATCAATTATACATAACATAAATACACGCACAACACTATCTAACTATACAAATCTTTCTTTCGGCAATATCCACAACAACAACAAAGATCAACCAGCGTTAAAGCCTATAACAACAAAGAATAATTATTTAGAAACTTTCATACCTCTCACTTTCGCTCAGTTCATTATGACGTTATAGCTCCTGCACGTTTAGCTGTTAGGACGGGCTAAGGCTAATGTTACCGTGCTTGCGTATCCGAAATCGTTCATGAACCGGAGTCAACGAGGCCGTGGTGCGAAGCGACAGGAGTCATCGGTGACGTCGAGTCCTTGCCAGGCGAGCAGTGCCGTCGTCGAAAGTGGAGCGGCAGACATCTCCTCAGTAGTAGGCCATTTCAGAGTAGCCCCCGCATGGTGAAATACAACAACCTGGAATGGTGAACGCAAAACTTAGTTCACGGTAACAGTAACATCGCCCACCCGTCCTTATAACTTAACAACCAAGTGCAGGATTAAATGGACATAGCTCTTTACTCTCACTCTCATGCATCTCGAACACACATACCAACGGACTTATACATTTAATTCTGCTAAGTATGAAGTCCAACGAATAATACCAAATTCATTCTATAAACAAAACTGTCCACCACTCCCCTTTCAACCAAAACATATTCATTCAACAACATACCAAACCATTCCCCAAAACAAACTCACAAATTCATACCGTTCAAGTACAAAGTTACACACGCACGTGCACACTATACATTCCGCCATCTTGGATTGACCGGTTTTCAGAAGTCAATAAGCAAATCTAAACCTGAGAATAATTTAACTGTAACACACACAACATAATATTTAATGATTACATACCACATCCTGGTTGTATTGAAGTAGCCATACATATCCCCTGCCGTTGATAACAGGTTTCCGGCATCTGCTCTACGCAAACAGACCCTACGTTCAACGAAGAACGGATTCGCTTGGAACGCAAGCTATCTTCCCTCGGCTAAAGGCAAAGAACGAATGAATAAAAAGGAGTATCTACGAGCTCGAATTTAGCTCTGAGTTCACCTTACAAAATACAAGCAAAACACACGTGAAATACCTGAGCACGAGCTCCACGAGACACCTGCAGTTAACCAGCGTCTACCTATGACAGGCGAAATAGAGGAACACAGGCGCTCCAATACAATACATTTAACCCCACAGCATAAAAGTATGCTAATATTAAAGCCGCTTGTGACAAACCCCCCTACTCAAACCGAACTACGGTTCGTCACAAAAATTCTACACAATGCGGCTGTAATAGTCTGCTCCGACGTTGTCGCATCCTCGGATTGCTCTGATGCGGAACGTGAATGTCTGAAGCAACAGGGCCCAGCGCATCAAACTTCCGTTCGTCATCTTGGTCTTCTGTAGATGTTGAAGGGACTGGTGATCCGTCTGCAGCGATTCTCTCTCTCTGAGACTGTCAATGTGCCAACACGGTCGACAGCGATTCTTCTGAAAGGTTCATCTATGAGGGGCATCTTTCCAAGGTGAGCTTTGGGTGATCCTCCTTCAGGTAAAGCTCGATGACCAACATCACAGGAATGAACATAACGCCTGATGTCGCCCTCCATCCCTGGCCAGTAGAACGAATGCCAGAGTCTATTCTTAGTTTTCTTTGTCTCAAGATGACCAGTCTTAGTAACATTGTGGTATCGTCTCAAAATACCCGAATGAAGAGTCTCGGGCACCACCACCTGACTGAAGGTCTTCTCCGTGGTTATGAAAAAGCGATGTAGGACGCCCTGCTTCCAAAGGAATTTCACCTTTCCTTTTTTCCCAGATGGTGTAGGGTTCCTCCCTTTTGCCAGCTCCCGCACCCTAGACAGAGTTGGGTCAAGCGTCTGTAGCTGGATCAACTTCTCTCTGGTAACACCTAGACCAGAGTCCTTCATCCGTAGCGTTTTAGGAGGTTCTTTTTCTCGCGTATTTTGGACTTGAGTAATGGCGGCTATCTTGACAGGTTGAGCTTTCGCCCGGTACACAGGAACTTCAAGGGTTTCTCCTCCAGGCTGAACGATCCGGTTTCCGATGAGTACGGGGTATGTTAGCTGGTCAGCCACAATAGCTACAACGTTCCCTGAGAAAAATGGGGACTCTAAATGTACGATCGTAGTAGGACATGTCTTCTGAACGTTCCCTGCTGCGAGACGAATAGTTTGACTCCCTTGCTTGAGTTTACAGTCTTTTACCAAAGAGGAGTCAATGACCAGTCCGTCGGCGCCTGTGTCACGAAGAGCAGATACTTGCGATCCATTGATACTGACCGTGCATAAAGGAGTGTACGAAAGTTGGCTACATGGGTCACAAAGGGTAGGTAACTCTGATGTGGCAGCAGTGGTTCCTGGCATCGTTACAACTGTTCTCACGTTGGTGACGGTCCTCACGTTGAAGGACGATGCTGAATGCGGGCAATTCCTACGGATGTGCCCAGTTTTACCGCAACCGTAGCAATTTCTCTTGGGAAAAGGGCCGTTGGGGTGGACGGGACTAACTGGGGCAGAGTCTTCCTCAGGATTTTCAATGTCCTTCGTGTTCTTCTCGACTCGACCAGTCGCAGTAACCGGGTTTTTCCTGGCTCTTTTTGATGCAGCAAACCTCTCAGCTAGTTCGGCGGCCTCGGTGACGTTCGCCGGTTCGCGCTGCCGGATGAAATCCGCGAGGTCTCCAGATACATGGTCCATCAGGTGTTCCATCAGTATGAGGTCTCGAATTCCAGCATAGGTCTCCTCTTTCTTCGCGGCTTTCCTCCACCGTTCAAACCAAATTCGAAGGCGGGTAGCGAACTGTATAAAAGTCTCCTCTCCTCTTTTGGCCGCGAATCGAAACTTAGAACGATACGAGTCAGCCGTCCAGCGAAAAGATCCTCTAAGGGCGTCCACGATGACATCAAAGTTTCCCGCATCCTCAGTTGGCAGTTCCAAATAAACATCGGCTGCAAACCCCTTTAGGAGAGCACCCAGCCGAGCTCCCCAGTCACTCTCCCTGTCCCAGCCGCTGAGAGTTGCGGCTCTCTCGAATCGTCCTAGGAAAGTATCGAGATCCTCTTTGGCTTCATCAAATGGATCTATTTTCAGACGAACTGGTTCAATAACCCTACTACGAGAACTTGAAGTAGTCTCTTCTCTCCTAGTCTTTTCTATCTCTGCACGAACTTTTTCTTCTTCCAGTTCAGCTAGACGTCGGCGGCGGTCGTTTTCTTCCTCTTCTCGAAGTACTTTTCTTCTGATTTCTTCTTCCTCCCTCTGAAGTCTTCGTTGAGCATCCTGTTCCTCCCTCTGAAGTCTTCGTTGAGCTTCTTCTTTTCTCAGTTGAGCTTCTTCTTTTCTCAGTTGAGCTTCCTCTTCTTCTTGAAGTAGTCTTCGTTGAGCTTCTTCTTTTCTCAGTTGAGCTTCCTCTTCTTCTTGAAGTAGTCTTCGTTGAGCTTCTTCTTTTCTCAGTTGAGCTTCCTCTTCTTCTTGAAGTAGTCTTCGTTGAGCTGCTTCCTCTTCTTGAACGTATTTAGCTAAAGCAGCCCCTGATCGAACGCCCAAAGCACGTCCCCTAGCGGCTATAATTTCTTGAGCTGACGTGAGGGAACTAGATTTTTCAATAGGGTCAACAGCAGCTCCATCCAGATGCTTTGGCGTGGTAAGTGTCATACGGGGTGGAGAATTACCATGATCAGGGGTAGAAAAACTTGCCAGAGCGGCATTGCGAGATTTGGATCCCGACATGATTTCTCACCAAATGTAAAATGGTTAAGTCGCCAACGATGGAAAAGCAACCTAACTACTTCACAACAAAATTCTGAAGCAAAACATCTCAATCTACCACATTTCCAGACAAATTACAACAGGGAAAAATGCTATAAACAACGTCGAGACATGTACCCAGCACCGGCTAGTATTCACAGGTGGCCGCTGTGAAAATCGGGTTAAGCCTTAGCACGTACAAGCATGTTATTCAATCATCCCTATTCAAAAATCAAACCTGACAAGACGGTACAAACAAACAGACGAACAGAGCAAAATCATAGGTGACGATGTAATAATAAAGATCCCGGACGAGCCCCCATTTGTCACGCACACATGCACAAAACACGCACGCAGTCTGTCATCCACGACTCAAAACAATCTTGCTCTTCCGACCACAAAACACAAGTTGACACGAACAGTAGATTAAGGACGTTTCTTACAAACAATCAATTATACATAACATAAATACACGCACAACACTATCTAACTATACAAATCTTTCTTTCGGCAATATCCACAACAACAACAAAGATCAACCAGCGTTAAAGCCTATAACAACAAAGAATAATTATTTAGAAACTTTCATACCTCTCACTTTCGCTCAGTTCATTATGACGTTATAGCTCCTGCACGTTTAGCTGTTAGGACGGGCTAAGGCTAATGTTACCGTGCTTGCGTATCCGAAATCGTTCATGAACCGGAGTCAACGAGGCCGTGGTGCGAAGCGACAGGAGTCATCGGTGACGTCGAGTCCTTGCCAGGCGAGCAGTGCCGTCGTCGAAAGTGGAGCGGCAGACATCTCCTCAGTAGTAGGCCATTTCAGAGTAGCCCCCGCATGGTGAAATACAACAACCTGGAATGGTGAACGCAAAACTTAGTTCACGGTAACAGTAACATCGCCCACCCGTCCTTATAACTTAACAACCAAGTGCAGGATTAAATGGACATAGCTCTTTACTCTCACTCTCATGCATCTCGAACACACATACCAACGGACTTATACATTTAATTCTGCTAAGTATGAAGTCCAACGAATAATACCAAATTCATTCTATAAACAAAACTGTCCACCACTCCCCTTTCAACCAAAACATATTCATTCAACAACATACCAAACCATTCCCCAAAACAAACTCACAAATTCATACCGTTCAAGTACAAAGTTACACACGCACGTGCACACTATACATTCCGCCATCTTGGATTGACCGGTTTTCAGAAGTCAATAAGCAAATCTAAACCTGAGAATAATTTAACTGTAACACACACAACATAATATTTAATGATTACATACCACATCCTGGTTGTATTGAAGTAGCCATACATATCCCCTGCCGTTGATAACAGGTTTCCGGCATCTGCTCTACGCAAACAGACCCTACGTTCAACGAAGAACGGATTCGCTTGGAACGCAAGCTATCTTCCCTCGGCTAAAGGCAAAGAACGAATGAATAAAAAGGAGTATCTACGAGCTCGAATTTAGCTCTGAGTTCACCTTACAAAATACAAGCAAAACACACGTGAAATACCTGAGCACGAGCTCCACGAGACACCTGCAGTTAACCAGCGTCTACCTATGACAGGCGAAATAGAGGAACACAGGCGCTCCAATACAATACATTTAACCCCACAGCATAAAAGTATGCTAATATTAAAGCCGCTTGTGACAGGAAGAGAATGACTTGTAGCATCAAATACGCCTGAATACCTTTTTCACAGGCGGCCATTTTGATTTTTTTTTAAAAACTACTGATTTTTAAATTTTTCTCGGTTCCTCTGTGTCAGGTTTTGTTGAGCACATAAAACCGTACATTTATACCAAATTTGGTGTTTGTCACGTGAAATGAAATATGCCTAACATACCCAACCGTTTTTACTGGCGGCCATTTTGAATTTTGTTAAAAAAACAACCGATTTTTTAATTTTTCGCGGTGGCTCTGTATCAGGTTTTGTTAAGCACATAAAACTGTACATGTATGCCAAATTTGGTGTTTGTCACAAGAAATGATTGATTTTGCAACATAGGAGCCCCACTAGTAAGTTAAGATGGTTTCTTTTGTTGATGTTTTCGGGAGATTTGGTCCAGTTCGATAAGATAATGCAAGGTTTGATTATTAACGATTAGGTTGTTCCGAGATAATATTTCCATAGACTGTAGTTAAGAAGACTTATAAAATAAGAATAATGTGCATGTTATGCATGCTGTCATCGCCCCGATTCATTGATTAGGGGAAGGTTGCCTAAAATGGACCAATTTTTACATTCAGTCAAGTTTTGACTAAATGTTTTAACGTAGAGGGGGGAATCGAGACGAGGGTGTGGTGTATGTGCGTGCGTGCGTGCGTGCGTGTGTGTGTGTGTGTGTGTGTGTGTGTGTGTGTGTGTGTGTGTGTGTGTGTAGAGCGATTCAGACTAAACTACTGGACCGATCTTTATGAAATTTGACATGAGAGTTCCTGGGTATGAAATCCCCGAACGTTTTTTTCATTTTTTTGATAAATGTCTTTGATGACGTCATATCCGGCTTTTCGTGAAAGTTGAGGCGGCACTGTCACGCCCTCATTTTTCAACCAAATTGGTTGAAATTTTGGTCAAGTAATCTTCGACGAAGCCCGGGGTTCGGTATTGCATTTCAGCTTGGTGGCTTAAAAATTAATTAATGACTTTGGTCATTAAAAATCTGAAAATTGTAAAAAAAAATAAAAATTTATAAAACGATCCAAATTTACGTTCATCTTATTCTCCATAATTTTCTGATTCCAAAAACATATAAATATGTTATATTTGGATTAAAAACAAGCTCTGAAAATTAAATATATAAAAATTATTATCAAAATTAAATTGTCGAATTCAATTTAAAAACACTTTCATCTTATTCCTTGTCGGTTCCTGATTCCAAAAACATATAGATATGATATGTTTGGATTAAAAACACGCTCAGAAAGTTAAAACAAAGAGAGGTACAGAAAAGCGTGCTATCCTTCTTAGCGTAACTACTACCCCGCTCTTCTTGTCAATTTCACTGCCTTTGCCATGAGCGGTGGACTGACGATGCTACGAGTATACGGTCTTGCTGAAAAATGGCATTGCGTTCAGTTTCATTCTGTGAGTTCGACAGCTACTTGACTAAATGTTGTATTTTCGCCTTACGCGACTTGTTGTTTCATGCTGATAACTAGCTTGTTTTCTTGCAAAGAAGTTTAATTTTGTGTTTGGTAGTCCTTCTCTCTTTAGTTAACCGTTAGGCCTAATTAGAGCGAATTAGCTTTGATAGACATTTAGCAAAAATTAAAAACAGAACAATTCACAACTGGTCGATATTAGGAGCCCGGGCGCCGTACTTCAAAATGAAATGATAAAACTTAGTGTGCAAATCAGACGAACTCAAATATGCTTTAGGTTTCGGTTTCGGTTTGACGAGAACGTTATTTTGAAGCACAACAGGAAACTAAAGGAACTTATCAAAAACAGAGAGAAAATAAATGAAATTATCAACTTCAACGAAAAGAAGACTATTTGTTATATTTTTTGAAAGCTTGAGGGCTAGTTAGGTAGCACCTCGTATGACAATAGGTCGTTGCTAAACTTGAACTACGGCATCGAGAGAGAGAACTCGAACTCGAAAACCGTAGTACAGAAGAACAATACCGTTATAGGTCCATAATTATGGTCTTTTCACATTTTATGAGAGAGAGAGAGCGAGAGAGAGAGAGAGAGAGAGGGGGGGAGAGATGGAGGGAGAAAGATAGCAAGAGAGAGAGAGAGAGAGAGAGGGAGGGAGAGTAGGAAGGAGAGAGGGGAGAGAGAGGGAGGGAAAAAGATAGCAAGAGAGAGAGAGAGAGAGAGAGAGAGAGAGAGAGAGAGAGAGAGAGAGAGAGAGAGAGAGAGAGAGAGAGAGAGAGAGAGAGAGAGAGAGAGAGAGAGAGAGAGAGAGAGAGAGCATTTCCGTCCAGATCTCTACATCAGCTCATCTTCACCTCTTTCCCTCCCACTCTTGACATAAGAAAGTGGGCGATCATCTATAGGGAGTGAATGGGCAAATCATCTCCCCTTTACAGCGAGCAATGGCAATTGTCGGACACCGCCTGATTCCAGATTATGTGAGACTAAGGTGACAGGACCGACACTGAACAACGGTAGCGCTGAAAGATGAGACAGAATCATCACTGCAGAGGGCGCAGGCCCAAACACGGTATCGATTGGTACTGCATGACCCACAGCCGTGGGTGAACTTGCGTCAAAACTTAAAGGATTATAGGGATAGGCGAGCGCTGATCATGCGGAAAATTGTTTTTGTTTTTCAGGTAAACACGTTCGGATTTTGCTGTTGTTGATGCTAGAACGCAGACACCGACATGCTTTTGGCCGGTAACAACCATCCACGCATTTGCTTACCCGATTTTTAATAACAGCGGCATTTCTGTTTACGCTATTTAGAGAGAGAAAGAGAGAGAGAGAAAGAGAGGGGGAGAGAAAGGGGGGAGAGGGAGAGAGAGAGAGAGATAGACAGAGAGAGATAGACAGAGAGAGAGAGAGAGAGAGAGAGAGAGAGAGAGAGAGAGCGGGAGGGGGGGGGTAAATATAAAACTCGGGGCTGTCAGGCTTGTTCTATTTATCCTGAAACTACAAAATTAATATTTCTTCTCTGGACCGAATGTATTGGAATATGTGCATGCGGTTTGTCCAATTGTTGAACAACTGTGTCATGCATATTCAGGCGGTACTACGCCTTTGGTTAAAGGGATAACTCCCGCGGAGGGTCGTCGGAAAATATGCATCATACCTTACAGCACAATGTTACGACGTCGACAATCTTGAAACGTTCAGGGTTCAAATCTCGGCTGCTGCGCCTGGTGGATTAAGGGTGGAGATTGTTCCGTCCTTCCAGGTCATCTTGACGTTCAGACCTGCACGTGCCGCACCCCCGTAAGACCAAGTACGCACAGAAAAGATCATGTAATCCATATCAGAGTTCGGCGGGTTACAAAAACACGAAAATACCCAACATGTATTCCCCCAAAACAGAGTATGACTGTCTGAATGGCGGAGGGGTAGGGTGTGGAAGAGGCGTGTAAAAGCCCACTCGTGCAAAACACGAGTGTACGTGAGAGTTGCAGCCATAGACGCAGAAAAAGAAGAAGAAGAAGAAGAGGAAGAAGAACAAGAAAAAGAGGAAGAAACAGAAGAAGATGTCGGTGATCTCTTTGTGCTGCTCAGGCATTCAAATATGTAGAGGTTACATGCCGAGTCTCAGTGATTATTAAAAATAATGGTCGAAGTTAGCGGATCATGAAAAATGCGAGCTTTAGCGAGCTTTTTCATGACCGCGAACTGAGACCATTATTTTTTATAATCACTGAGACGAGGTGTGTAACCTCTTTATTCCTCCTTTCTTCAGTTATTCAAAGAAAAGAGGAGTTTTTTTGCGAAAGTTTGATCGAATCCTATTCTCTCAACCAGTCAACCTGCGCAGGCGATCGATTAATGCGCGGTTGTATAGTTCCGTGCAAATCATTCCATTCTGTTAACACTTCTTGTCAGTTTTCCTATTTTGGGCTAAAATCAAGTACACAGATATGCTGTTATTCTGCTGTGGCGGCAAAGGCAGATATTGTGTGTTCTGTATATGTTTTGGTATCGGTTAGGATAATGTTCTTTCGTCAAATGGGACTAGCAGACGAACTTTTGCACCCGTGTTCCAACGTTAAAAACTGTATGAAGTTCAGTTTTCTGGGGAAAATAGTGTATGAAACCGCTTTATGTTGTTTAAATTGATGAGATGTGTGCATTTGGTTGCGTGTGATCTGTTTATTAAATGAAATATTGTTGAAAACTGACCGTCGGATTGCAGTCTGTTGTCGAAGAAACTGAGTGAAAAGAAGGGGAACTACTCTTGTCGCTAGACAAAGTATGAGTTACTTGCCTTGGGAAATTGCTTGTGATGAACGTCTGATCTAGATTCAGAAAACAACCGAACTCATGGATTTTATATGGAGATTCATGTGTTCAGGCCTGTAGTTGTTAATTTAAATGCGGTATGTTTGTATTGTTTGCTCCAGAGATGTATACTTCGTACATTAGAGCGTTCGGAACTTTTCAGTCGCAAAAAGTAGTACCGAAACAGAACAGCTTCTCAACCCATTGCACTATCGAGGATTCAGGCTGTTGCTGGGTCGTTATTTGTTTGGTTGCTGGGTCATTATCGAAAAATAACTACCCCTACAAGTTTACAGAGGTAAAGAAGCAGAGGGGGGGAATAAGACTGAATCATGGGAACCCCAAACGGCAAGGCCAGCAACACGCTCACTAGTCATTTCAGACGTGTACAACCTAATTAACCGGGGGTGTCAGTCCACAGAACAATACACCGAGTCTATTCGATTTTGTATCAAATTTCCGATACCGAGCTCTTTGTTCTTTACTGCAGTGCCAATCACTGTTCTCGATTGTACACGTCCGACAAGGAGTGAAATGGAGCCTCGTTTCTACTCACAGCTTGCCAAGGCAATGGATCGAACATGACTGTGCCTTTTGGTTCAGAAATAACGTATCAATATTGTTTGGAATCAAGAAGAAGGCAAGGTAATAATAAGAACCAGAAGCATCGTTAGCTTGACTCCGTTCGCTACAAAGATTCACAGTGAAGGACTAAATGTGACCCTCCACCACGAAATGAGTCGCATGTCACCTCGCGCGGTTCTGCGCTAGGCTTAATATAAGTCCGGGGAGTGTCTGGTAACAGTGTGAGGGTCACCTTAGTCACAGGCTTATAACTCAAACAGTTTTTTCCCTTTTCTGAAACGGTTTTCACAACTGGATAGAGCATAAAACACTCGTTAGAAAAATGTAAAAAATATGAAAATCATGCAAAGGTGACATGTGACTCATTTCGTGGTGGAGGGTCACAAATATGTTTTTAAAAATTTTTTTTTAAACAACTCCGATAAAGAAAGGTGACGGGAAAACTATCGTTGCTTCTGGATGGACCTGATTAAAGTGAAGATTGGTGATGTGAGGGGGATGGACCTGATTAAAGTGAAGATTGGTGATGTGAGGGGGATGGACCTGATTAAAGTGAAGATTGGTGATGTGAGGGGGATGGACCTGATTAAAGTGAAGATTGGTGATGTGAGGGGGATGGACCTGATTAAAGTGAAGATTGGTGATGTGAGGGGGATGGACCTGATTAAAGTGAAGATTGGTGATGTGAGGGGGATGGACCTGATTAAAGTGAAGATTGGTGATGTGAGGGGGATGGACCTGATTAAAGTGAAGATTGGTGATGTGAGGGGGATGGACCTGATTAAAGTGAAGATTGGTGATGTGAGGGGGATGGACCTGATTAAAGTGAAGATTGGTGATGTGAGGGGGATGGACCTGATTAAAGTCAAGATTGGTGATGTGAGGGGGATGGACCTGATTAAAGTGAAGATTGGTGATGTGAGGGGGATGGACCTGATTAAAGTCAAGATTGGTGATGTGAGGGGGATGGACCTGATTAAAGTGAAGATTGGTGATGTGAGGGGGATGGACCTGATTAAAGTCAAGATTGGTGATGTGAGGGGGATGGACCTGATTAAAGTGAAGATTGGTGATGTGAGGGGGATGGACCTGATTAAAGTCAAGATTGGTGATGTGAGGGGGATGGACCTGATTAAAGTGAAGATTGGTGATGTGAGGGGGATGGACCTGATTAAAGTGAAGATTGGTGATGTGAGGGGGATGGACCTGATTAAAGTGAAGATTGGTGATGTGAGGGGGATGGACCTGATTAAAGTGAAGATTGGTGATGTGAGGGGGATGGACCTGATTAAAGTGAAGATTGGTGATGTGAGGGGGATGGACCTGATTAAAGTGAAGATTGGTGATGTGAGGGGGATGGACCTGATTAAAGTGAAGATTGGTGATGTGAGGGGGATGGACCTGATTAAAGTGAAGATTGGTGATGTGAGGGGGATGGACCTGATTAAAGTGAAGATTGGTGATGTGAGGGGGATGGACCTGATTAAAGTCAAGATTGGTGATGTGAGGGGGATGGACCTGATTAAAGTGAAGATTGGTGATGTGAGGGGGATGGACCTGATTAAAGTCAAGATTGGTGATGTGAGGGGGATGGACCTGATTAAAGTGAAGATTGGTGATGTGAGGGGGATGGACCTGATTAAAGTCAAGATTGGTGATGTGAGGGGGATGGACCTGATTAAAGTGAAGATTGGTGATGTGAGGGGGATGGACCTGATTAAAGTGAAGATTGGTGATGTGAGGGGGATGGACCTGATTAAAGTGAAGATTGGTGATGTGAGGGGGATGGACCTGATTAAAGTGAAGATTGGTGATGTGAGGGGGATGGACCTGATTAAAGTGAAGATTGGTGATGTGAGGGGGATGGACCTGATTAAAGTGAAGATTGGTGATGTGAGGGGGATGGACCTGATTAAAGTGAAGATTGGTGATGTGAGGGGGATGGACCTGATTAAAGTGAAGATTGGTGATGTGAGGGGGATGGACCTGATTAAAGTGAAGATTGGTGATGTGAGGGGGATGGACCTGATTAAAGTGAAGATTGGTGATGTGAGGGGGATGGACCTGATTAAAGTGAAGATTGGTGATGTGAGGGGGATGGACCTGATTAAAGTGAAGATTGGTGATGTGAGGGGGATGGACCTGATTAAAGTGAAGATTGGTGATGTGAGGGGGATGGACCTGATTAAAGTGAAGATTGGTGATGTGAGGGGGATGGACCTGATTAAAGTCAAGATTGGTGATGTGAGGGGGATGGACCTGATTAAAGTGAAGATTGGTGATGTGAGGGGGATGGACCTGATTAAAGTGAAGATTGGTGATGTGAGGGGGATGGGGTCATATTTGACGTGCAAACCACAATAACTGAAATTATTCCATGTAAGTAAGCAAAGCTGTATGGGTAGAATGGGATGGTGGCGTTTGGTGAAAAAGTCCGGTAGATAGGGTGTTTTGAAGGTGTGTTGCAACTTGCAATAGTTTCGTGTCCCCATTGATTTTGAATGTCCACTGTGTACAGTTTGCAATTGATTCCAATATACACAACATAAACCTAGCAATTGCTTATAATGTTCACGATATGAGACTATCAGTTGCTCATAATTTCCACAATATGAGTGTAGCTGAAACAGTTTGGACACGTAAAGGCCAGGAGTTCGTCAACTGAAACTGAGACGCACACCATTCGGGAGCTTTTAATTGTTAGTGGGAGCTTATTCCGACTACCAACTCCGGCTGTGACAACCTTTAGAAACCTAAAACTTTAGAAAATCATAGGCCTGAACACTGGATGCCCATCCACCGTCACCATCAACAATTATCAGCTGGGTGTAGTGAAGGAATTTCACATATACCTTGGCTCATCAGTGACTGACGATCTCGGCATGGACTCTGAAATTAACAGAAGAATTTGCCGTGCAGCCTCAAAACTCCCCAGGCTCTCAAAACAGGTTTGGGAAAATGCAAAATTGACTGCGAATTCAAAGCTGGCTGTCTACCGAGCATGTGTCTTCGGTGCCCTTTTCTACGGCATTGAGCCCTGGACTCTGTACTCAAGGCAAGAAAGGAGGCTGAACACTTTCATCATACGCAACTTGCGTCGGATCTTGAGATTCAAGTGGTCAGACCGGAGACCAACAGCGAGGTCCTGAAAGGTGCTGGTATGCCCAGCATGTACACACTGCTTCGGCAACGCCGACTCCGCTGGGTTGGTCATGTCCTCAGAATGCCAGACGGCAAGATCCCCAAGGACCTATTGTACGGTGAGCTGGCATCAGGCAAGAGGGAACACGGCCGCCCCCAACTCCGCAGACCCTTGGCTGGTTGACGACGGTGCCAAAGGCATTGCATTACTACTTAATTAAGACATAAGACATAAGATCATTTATTGTCCATACAATTAATTACAATAGATGGAAAAGCGTGGTTCATCTGCTATTAAAACAACCAAAACAACATATGACAACAACCTTAAAAAACAAAAATAAGAACAACAAGAAATTCCTCCGATAGGAACTACACCCCCGTCAAAGGGAAATAACCTTCTCAGTTGGTGGCAGTGAGAATGGTTATTTCCCTTTGACCAACGGGGGTGTCCGTCTATACCAGGCCTTGTATAATTTTAATCCACCAATAACTCCCTAACCGTGTGTTTGACTGGTCCCAATTTTTGTAAGGACCGTCTCAGGAATGTATAGAACCTGTTCACCAAGTTTGGTGACGATCGGTCCGTTCATTCTTGAGATCTACTTGCGAACACAAACACATCGAGTGAAACCTATACACACCCCTATACCGCGGGTGTAATAAAACATACGAATTAAATTTGTGGTGTTATTTTTTTTAGCCTCGCTTTCTGATTTTAATGGTCCCCATTTTGGCACCAAGTCTGATCTGCTGTTACTGTGAATGATAAAGTAGCTCCAGCTGCAATCGCTTTACCCAAACACACCTTGGGTTGTACAAAAATGATGCTCCAATCGTTCTATATGTGCAGTTTTACCCCTTCAATCAGAGGACGAGAAGTCAGTTGGACCTGGAGTGAAAATAATAAGTTAAAGTCGAATTGCGCAGTCTACAAAGAAACATTTTAAAAAGTTCTTTCAGCGGAAGACCTCCTACATGTCAAAACAATCAGTCGGTCTGCATCAGATCAAACAAGTATATGTGTCAGCGGCCGAAGACCGAGGCGTGAGACAACACTGGATGTTTCGCGTTTCTTTTGGAAGAGGGCGACAAACAAAGAAAACGGACGCCAGTTAGCCTTGGGATAGCGTCGCTTTCTTGATTCCTCCCCCTCCGTGTCGTGTGGCTGGTATGGCGGGCGTGAGGCAGCTCTTTATTCCCCCTCATTGTTTCGCGCGCTGAAACCCGACCCTCATTGCGCTAATCACGCTGACGTCATCGCTGGTGTCGCCTTCCTGTCGAGAAGGCGTCAGTGGCTCAAAATGTCCGCCCGCGCTTTTGTCCTCTTCGCTTCAGCTCCATCATTACGACGGCCCAGGTCCGGACTGGACGTCATAAAAACATCTAAAAGCCGCAGTTTTCTCAGAGATCCCGAAACCGTTTAGGGGGTGTTAAATATTTGCCGTCAGGCATTGCACTACGGACTATAAAAATCTCCGATGTTTTAACTGGGTCAATTATGATGGCATGACTTCATAACGATGTCTTTTTGTTCCCATTCGGGTCGCCTCTTTCGCTTGTTTATAATGATGGCAGGGTTGTTGATGTGTTTTGCTGATGTCGTCAATTACACGAAAGTGGCTTGAAAGCTTTCTAAATTTGGTAACTGAGCAAAGTGCCTCTCACTTGGTAGGCCCCCTATTCTAGTTTTCACCTCCGTTGCCAAATGGCTACGGAAAGTTCGGACGTTATAACGCTGATTATTTTGTATTGACCACTAACAGCCCAATACAAAGGTATGATGTGTAATTTCGTGTCTTCGGTGGAAAACCAAAAACAGACGTCATGCCCCCCTTGACAGTATCAGATGTCGTGTCATGTAACCGTGACGTCATTTTGAAACTGATGGGAAAGTCGATAAAAGATACAATGTATACCTAAGAATGAAGGAAAATCTCGAGTGCAGGTACACGTACACCCTCCTTAAACTGTCAAAGGAAGCTCGTACAACAATCTCGTCCACTGAGTAATGACTTACTGAAGAAATAATCATGTCCGCCTGCGCGTCTTAGAACGAATTAATTAGGAACAACCAACACAAATATCTGAGCGCACGTGCGCATTGTATTTCGTCCTAAATGAAACACAAAACGTATTAAGTATATTCATGACCAGCTATACTGAAATGCAATTCCTACCGGTACCGTTTTCGTGTCTCGTTGAACTCTAACGCCCACACGCATTTGTCTAACCGTACACGACTAATTACGTTATGTGACCGTGTTTATTTTAGGCACACAAAAAAATAGTCTGTTTACGGTATCCCGACCGACCCTAATTTTTCGCGCGACCCTAGACTTTTTTGGCATTTGGGGAAAAAAAAGAAAAAAAAAGTCTTTGTTTTTTGGAAAAATAACTTACAAATATGTTTTTTGGGAGAAAAAAAAATGAAAAAAAATCCCGACCTACCGACCCTATTTTGTTTGCCTATGTTACCGTAATCAGACTATTTTTTTTTTTGGGGGGGGGGCCTTGACCCTCTGATAAATCTATTTTGTTTTTATTACAAGAGACTGCATAGTACATCTGTGTGCCGGTGTATTCTACAGTCTGTTCAATAACTCAGAGAGACTTTGACACGGACCTTTTGTTATTTGACGACATCAGACCACATGGCATGACGGCGAGGTACCGACTCGCCCCCTCCCATCTCGCCCCCGCTTTTTAGCAGCCGACTTCACGCTGTACTTGCTTTCAATCTGTCAAGGGTGTCAACTCGCCCCCACAAGCAGTGGCAACTCGCCCCCGTGTATTCCATGCGATGAAGTTAACTTTTGACGATTTAGTCCAAAACAAGTTTAAAAAAATACACGTTTACGGTATTTCCTGAGTTTAACCTGAGTTTACCTGAATTCTGTTCTGTGTATGTGGGTGGCAACGTGTCAACGAAAAGTTGGAAGTTCGTACAAAGCCATAAACTGTCTGTGCACATGTATTTTTAAGTGTGTGTGTGTGTGTGTGTGTGTGTGTGTGTGTGTGTGTGTGTGTGTGTGTGTGTGTCTGTGTGTGTGTGTGTGTGTGTGTGTGAGAGAAAAACAGAGGCGGATTTTACGCGCGGGGGCAAATCGCATATCTGACAAAACCCAAGATAACTGGGGGCGAGTTAGGAGGGGGTGAGTTAGGAAGGGGCGAGTTAGAAAGGGGCGAGTTAGAAAGGGGCGAGTTAGAAAGGGGCGAGTTAGGAGGGGGCGAGTATGGACGTCACCGGCATGGGGAAGGAGGGGGGGGGGGGGGCGCCCGCAGTGAGCAAGTTCTCTGATCGCTCGGGGGCCACTTTTTTTGCCTTGTAGGCTGTAAAAAAAACCAATTAGGTTGAAAGATACCTTCCTCCCTTTGTACACTCATGGTCACCGCCCACATCCATGCTTCCCCGTGCAACACGCGCACACCTCCTCTTGGACAACTACGCGCACACCTCCTCTTGGACAACTACCAAAAATCAACGGCCTAGCTGCATTCTATGCGGAGGGGGATTCTTTTTATATCGCTTCATGCAACTTATTTATTTCACGAATGGAAAAAACAAATCAAACACCAGAGATTGAATGGAAGTTTTTATTTGCACGTGAGAAACCTTTCTGGCCAATGCCTCTGTGCACAGACGAGAAGATTGCACGTGAAACTGTGCACTGTCTCAGGCTACACTCCAATCAACAAGACGGAAACAAAAGCTCAGGACTTTGACAACACGGCTGGCGGGGGCAATGCCATGTGTAGGCCGCGTAACAAAACTGTTGTTGAATAATTAACCAATCTTCCCACTGCTAGAAAACGGAGCTGAACAAATCTCTCTTTGTTTTGTGGAATGTTATGTTGTATGGGAAGGGCCCCAAATATGTACCACTTTATGCTTCATCCTAATAACAAAAGGTTTTTTACGCGGAGAAGTTGCAAAGTAGGTGTTTTCTGTTCAGTGAACCGTTAGGCCTTATTAGAGCGACTTAGCTTTGATAGATATTGATCAAAAATTAAATGCAGAAAAATTCACAACTGGTCCATATTAGGAGATTAGGCGATCAGAGGCCATTGCAAATCATTTTTAAAAAGCCCACTATACTTCAAAAATTGCATGGTAAAACTCAATGTGACAGTCAGAATAATTCAAATGTGAATCACAATAATTTCTTTCAGGTCGGTGAGAACATTATCTGAAGCACAACAACAAGAAACTTAAGAAACTAATCAAAAACAGAGAGAAACAATTCCCGTGAAACGATGTCAAAACAGTATGTCAATCTGTCCGCCTGAAACTAGAAAAAGTCAACACTAAAAAACCTGGATCACCCATCATCGAAATTAGTAAGACTTGGCGAGCCGAAACCCAAAGACCGAGACGGTGAGACATGAAAACAAGACCTAGTTTGCATAAACCTTTTTTTCCCCCAGCACAATGTTAGAGTAAACACGACATATATATGTATATAGTCCTTTCTTCTTTTTATATTTTTTAGTAAGGGGGTGATAAAGAATGCAACACCATCATTTTTGAATCTGTTACTGAAATATACATGCTGACAATCAATACAATAAAATAAAACATTTATGATTAATATAATTATATGATTGACACATTTCCTGCTCTGTCTGCAGATTCAGCACAAGAGCCAATGTAACCAACGAGTCCAGTCCGGAGCGCAACCTCAACTCATCATAACCGCCACCTGCTCTCTTTGTCAAAGACCAACTGCAGCGTTCAGACTGTGGCTCGCCCCGAGGACTCGACCTTTGCAGAGACGCGGTAGCACCAGCGGGCAGACCATGGCGCGAATATGCCCGCACCAGTTGCTTGTGCTGCTCTCTCTCGTTTCCTCTTCCTGCAGCTTCCTCGCTCGGAGTGCGCAGGCGCAGAACCGACACGGCTCTTTCCGGTCTCGCCTTTCAAAGCTGAAGAATGCGGAAAGCGAGGTTGTCAACTTTTTTAAACTGTTGAGAAACACCAGGGAAAGTAACATAGGAGAGATAAGGACCAGGGAACCAGGGAGTGATTGTGAAAACGATTGTGCTCTGCTTAGTAACACTAACGATGTTGTCGACCTTCCTGAAAACCCTTTCACGTGGCATGGTTCTGAATTCAATGGAGAAGGTTTTGTGCAAAGTTCTGACAGTCATTCTCAAAACCGTGGTCGTTTTGAAACAAGCGGAAATGGCCAAGAAATGTGGCCAGACAATAACGATGCCTTGAGATACGTAAGAAATTTGCTTGCCGAAGAGTCGCCAGAAACACTGGACGATGACATGGGGAGAATACCATGGCAGGCAGACCTTTCTGAAAAACGGACAGATCAAAGAAAACCTGAAAGTGTTATTATGGCTGCCAGAATTAGCAATGATGACATTACTTCTTTACAAATCAGGTCGGAGCAGAGTCCCCAATTTGATCTTACACTTCCACTTCAGTTCAAACAACTGCTGAAAGACGATGTTTCTGATTTGAATATAAAGAAAGACGAGGAACGGAACTCACAACTGTTTGGTGAGTTCTTCGATTTCAGAGGTAGTTCATCAGAAAGCTTTAATGGCAAAAATGTTGAGAAAAGAACCTTTACGGACGATGGAATAAACAAATACAATAAACGTAGAATAGCAGGTTCCACCTCGATGTCCTTTTCCACTTCAACAGACGACGATAACTGGAAGCGACAAAGGAGAGACTACCTGTACCGAAAATCACGGCCCTACTTTCCCAGAGACTCAAGATCAGCGTCGTCAGATCCCTTTCAGACGCGTGGATATACAGACGCCTCTGCAGATGAGGGCAAGAGGGAGGCAGTGATGAACACAGAGGAAGAGATGGAAGAAGACTTGTCAGTCCTCCAGAAGCTGCAAGAGCTGCAGCGAAGCCTGGATGAAGCCGAAGGAGACGCGGACCTGGAAAGCGAACTGTCGTCATGGTCAGCTGAAGACGACAGTCTGCCTGTCGCAAAGAGGTTTCGCGTACCTCTGCACAAGAAGGTGTTCGTCTACGGCCACGACGACCGGCTGAAGGTCTTCCTGCCCCAGATGCGCAAGTTCCCTTTCTCCAACATCGCGCGACTGTCCACGGGGTGCACGGGCACGCTGGTGACGCCCCGCCACGTGCTGACCGCGGCCCACTGTGTGCACAACGGGCTAGAGTTCCGCGCCAACCTGGAGAAGCTCAAGATCGAGATCCCGGACACCATGGGCTTCAAGGACTACTACGCGCAGAAGATCACGGTGCCCACGGGCTGGCTGAGGAGCCAGCACTCCACGCTGTGGAACGGGCAGAGCGGCAAGCGCGCGGTGTACGACTACGCCGTGGTCCGACTCAAGCTGGCGGTGGCTGGCCGCACTCGATTCCTGCCTCTGGCCGTCCCGCGCCCCGAGGTGCTCCACATGGACTTCCACTTCCTCGCCTTCCCCGAGGACGACCAGCAGCTGTGGCGCTCCGTGTGTCCCGCGTCCAAACACATGGCGCTGGGCGACGGCAACCTCATCATGACAAGGTCGGTCTGGTGTAGCTCTGGTGTAGCTCTGTTTCGTTTATCGTCGCTGTTGATGTCTGGCGGTGGAACGTTTTGGGTTTGAGAATGTGGTGACCTCTTCACAAGGTCAAGGAGCGTGGGGGGGGGGGGGGGGGGAGAGAGAGAGAGAGAGAGAGAGAGTGAGAGAGTGTGTGTGTGTGTGTGTGTGTGTGTGTGTGTGTGGTGTGTGTGTGTGTGTGTAAAATCATTTTGTGTGTGTGTGTGTGTGTAAAATCTGTGTTGATTTACATAGTGTGTGTGTGTGTGTGTGTGTGTGTGTGTGTGTGTGTGTGTGTGTGTGTGTAAAATCTTTGTTGATTTATATCTCTTATTCAACCGGGGTTGTCTTACAGCTCAGCCACTGCCTTGCTTTATCCTTTATGTTCATTTTCTTCTTCTCAACACTTATGTATCTTTTGTACCAAACACTTTCCAAGTTGAAACCAACAGTCTCTTAGTCGGTTTTTAACGTGCCAGTTTAACAGCTTATCTCACGCGATAGGCTTTTCAAGCTGGCTGATTCCTCCAAGCAACGAGTAATGACGCCACTTCGTGGAACACTTGCCCGGTCAACACTCACAAGATGCGATACTATCAGTATAACGACGCCACTTCGTGGAACACTTGCCCGGTCAACACTCACAAGATGCGATACTATCAGTATAACGACGCCACTTCGTGGAACACTTGCCCGGTCAACACTCACAAGATGCGATACTATCAGTATAACGCGCTGGGATGAACCCATAAAACAGCTACTCAGGATTTTCTGTTAATTACACCCCCGGTATAGGGGTGTGTATAGGTTTTGGTCGATGTGTTTGTTTGTTTGTTTGTTTGTTTGTGTTCGCATATAGATCTCAAGAATGAACGGACCGATCGTCACCAAACTTGGTGAACAGGTTCTATACATTCCTGAGACGGTCCTTACAAAAATTGGGACCAGTCAAACACACGGTTAGGGAGTTATTGGTGGATTAAAATTATACAAGGACTTATAGAGGGACATCTTAATGGTCAAAGGGAAATAACCATTCTCACTCAGTCACTGCCACCAACTGAGAAGGTTATTTCCCTTTGACGGGGGTGTTTTTCCTACCTCGGAGGAATTTCTTGTTTCCCTAGATTTTAGTGGGAAATAGTCGTGGAATGTTCCTTCTATATCAATCAATCAATGAGTCTTATATCGCGCATATTCCGTGGGTACAGTTCTAGGCGCTCTGCAGTGATGCCGTGTGAGATGAAATTTTATACGGCCAGTAGATTGCAGCCATTTTGGCGCATATTTACCTTTCACGGCCTATTATTCCAAGTCACACGGGTATAGGTAGACAATTATTAACTGTGCCTAAGCAATTTTGCCAGGAAAGACCCTTTTGTCAATCGTGGGATCTTTAACGTGCACACCCAATGTAGTGTACACGGGGGGAGGTTCGGACACCGAAGATATACCAACTTGCAGTCCCCAAAGCCCCCCTCAACAGGGATTAGTGGTTCAAAAATGCCAGAGCATTGAACATGGAATGAGATGTCTGCCGTCCTAAGACCCTTTAAGTAACTACGATACTCTTCTACATTTGTCTTTAAAGTTTCAAGACGCTGACATTATAACATTTTCAATCGTCATTGTTTCTTTAAAGCAGGCCATTATAGTTCTTCCCAAAGATTCATGCACAAAGTTATTTTTACATTTAGTCAAGTATAAAAGACTAAATGTTTTTGATTGGGAATCAAGACGAGGGTTGCGATGTGTGTGTGTGTTGAGCGATTCCCAGATTGTGGGTAAATTGTCATGAAGCTTTACACACATGTTCTTCCAAATAATATCCCCAGACTTTTTTCTCTCTAATTTATTCGATAAATGTCTTTGTTAACGTTATATCCGGCTTTTGGTGAACGTTGAGGCAGCTCTGTCGCGCACTCATTTTTCAATTAAATTGATTGACATATTGGTAAAGCAATCTTCGACGAATCCCGGACTATGGGATTGCATTTCAGCTTGGAAGCTTAACAATTAACTAATTAGTTTGATCTAAAATTGTAACTAAAATTAAATTATGTTAACAATTAACTAATGAGTTTGATCTAAAATTCTAACTAAAATTAAATTAATCTAAAATGTTACTCATCGATCCAAAAAAGATTTCATCTTATTCTTCATTTCTTGAATCCTAAATTAGTAAAACGCGTTATGTTTGGATTAAAATCAAGCTCAGGAAGTTAAAACAAGTCGCGTAAGGCGAAATTACTACATTTAGTCAAGCTGTCGAACTGACAGAATAAAACTGAACGCACTGCATTTTTTCACCAAGACCGCATACTCGTAGTTTCGTCAGTCCACCGCTCGTGGCAAAGGCAGTGAAATCGACAAGCCAGAATTGTGCGGTAATGGTCGCGCTGAGCGGGATAGCACGCTTTTCTGTACCTATATTCGTTTTAAGTTTCTGAGCGTGTTTTTAATCCAAACATATCATATCTATATGTTTTTGGAATGAGAAACCGACAAGGAATAAGATGAAATTGTTTTTAAATCGATGTCGGACATTTTATTTTAATCATAATTTTTATGTTTTAAATTTTCAGAGCTTGTTTTTAATCCGAATATAACATATTTATATGTTTTTGGAATCAAAACATGATGAAGAATAAGATGAACGTAATTTTGGATCGTTTTGAAATAAAAAATGTAATTACAATTTTCAGATTTTTAATGACCAAAGTCATTAATCAATTTTTAAGCCTCCAAGCTGAAATGCAATACCAAAGTCTGGCCTTCGTCGAAGATTGCTTGGCCAAAATTTCAATCAATTTTATTGAAAAATGAGGGTGTGACAGTGCCGCCTCAACTTTTACAAAAAGCCGGATATGACGTCATCAAAGACATTTATCCAAAACATAAAAAAAATGTCTGGGGATATCATACCCAGAAACTCTCATGTAAAATTTCATAAAGATCGGTCGAGTAGTTTACTCTGAATCGCTCTACACACACACACACACACACACACACACACACACACACACACACACACACACACACACACACACACACACACACACACACACACACACACACACACGCACGCACATACACCACGACCCTCGTCTCGATTCCCCCCTCTACGTTAAAACATTTAGTCAAAACTTGACTAAATGTAAACAAGTCGCGTAAGGCGAAAATACAATATTTAGTCAAGTAGCTGTCGAACTCACAGAACACGTGGAATTGACAAGAAGAGCGGGGTATTCGTTGCGCTGAGAAGGATAGCACGCTTTTCTGTACCTCTCTTTGTTTTAACTTTCTGAGCGTGTTTTTAATCCAAACATATCATATCTATATATTTTTGGAATCAGAAACCGACAAGGAATAAGATGAAAGTGTTTTTAAATTGATTTCGAAAAAAAAAATTTGATAATAATTTTTATATATTTAATTTTCAGAGCTTGTTTTTAATCCGAATATAACATATTTATATGTTTTTGGAATCAGCAAATGATGGAGAATAAGATAAACGTAAATTTGGATCGTTTTATAAATTTTTATTTTTTTTTACAATTTTCCGATTTTTAATGACCAAAGTCATTAATTAATTTTTAAGCCACCAAGCTGAAATGCAATACCGAACCCCGGGCTTCGTTGAAGAGTACTTGACCAAAATTTCAACCAATTTGGTTGAAAAATGAGGGCGTGACAGTGCCGCCTCAACTTTCACGAAAAGCCGGATATGACGTCATCAAAGACATTTATCAAAAAAATGAAAAAAACGTTCGGGGATTTCATACCCAGGAACTCTCATGTCAAATTTCATAAAGATCGGTCCAGTAGTTTAGTCTGAATCGCAACCCAGGAACTCTCATGTCAAATTTCATAAAGATCGGTCCAGTAGTTTAGTCTGAATCGCTCTACACACACACACACACACACACACACGCACGCACACACACACACACATACACCACGACCCTCGTCTCGATTCCCCCCTCTACGTTAAAACATTTAGTCAAAACTTGACTAAATGTAAAAAGAGGGAAAGTTAAGCGCAAGCTCTACTGCGCTATACTGGCTTGACACTTCAAGTGATCAGTGGGCCAGTTCTGTACGCTTTTCACGTGAATGCGTCCGCGCCTTATCGGCCGCAGGATATCGACAAAGCTATTGTCTTGGTGAAAAAATAGTGCGTTCAGTTTCATTCTGTGAGTTCAACAGATTGACTATAAATGTATTAATTTCGCTTAATGCGACTTTTTGTTATAATGGTGCAGTCATTTCTGACACCGATAACAGTAGCAACAACAACAACAACGACATCAAGTGTAGTTCGACATTACTGGTCAGATCAGAAGCAACCACTGGCCGTAGAACTTACAATGGTATGTCAGTGCAATAATCACATGATGTAGGCCTACTCCGAACCAGGTGGTGGGGTTTGGAACACAGTTTGGTGGTCATCAGTTTCACGTACGCTCGTGTTGTTATGGGGGCGAGGACGCCCCCATTCTATACGGATAGTTTCGAGGTTGACCATGGGCAGCGCCATTTTGTTGTGAAATACGTCATCAGTTTGTGTACACAGGAAGTTGTGACATCCGTCACCCTATGGGAGGGGTGACGTCAAAATTGTTCATCTGTAGAAAGTTGTGAAATCCGTCACCCTATGGGAGGGGTGACGTCAAAATTGGTCATCACAGAGTTTGTGTAACACAGGAAGTTGTGAAATACGTCACCCTATGGGAGGGGTGACGTCAAAATTGTTCAACAAAAACATGATATGTCGCTTTGTGCAGGGTCAACTGCAACAAACTCAAACCGAGCCATTCATACCTAGCTGTATTTGAGTGACTTATATACCCGACATTTTTATTTCTTATTTTTAGCACAGGTGTAGGAAAAATCATGAACCAAAATGTTATTTATTTTCTAATTTAACATTTTTTTTACAAATATGACCATGGTCTTTTAAACATACAGTGACATTAAACATTGTTATGTTAAAAAAAAGAAAAAAGAAAAAAAGCTTTTGTGCACAAATCAGAAAATACATTGTACATTTTACCTACAGGCCAAACCGTGAGTGTCTGTGGCAAAGCCCGACCCAGGAAATTGCACTGATCTAAATTGTCAAGAACAGGCGCTTGCATTTGGATGTGTCCAATGATAGTAGGTTTGGTTGTGATCAATCAGAATAATGTAGGAATAAAAATGTATGACAGTTTAGTATGATGACATGTAATTCACATATGCTGAAATATGATATTATACATCATGTAATATTATTATGGCTGTTGCCATGACCATGAAACCCAACAAAGGTTTAATGTAATGTAATTCAAAATACCAAAACCGAGCACCTATTAATCTCGTCTTTGCGCGTGAAGATTGAGGCCGTCTGCCAGTAGCGGTTAGGTCATACAGTGGAACCCCTCTCTAGCGACCTTTAAAATGTTGACAAAAATCGGTCCTTGTGGAGGGGGGTCCTTACAGAGGGAGGGGGGCGGAGTCAGGGGGCCACAAAGAAAGTCAGATTTAAAAAAAAAAGAAAACAGAGAAGTTTGAGTTGCTGACGACCGTTCCCTCTGAAAGCAAACTGCTTCGATTTCATGTTTGTCCTTGGTGTCCACCAGTTCTGGTGCATGTACTACCCTGGCCAAGTTTCCTCTCAAGACATCAAAGAGACCGCCCCAGTATACTCTACAGCCTCTGGGCGAACCACCTCTCATAGCTAAAACTGGGTCAATGACCCCTGGGAAGAAGGTCAGTGTCTATAAAATTTTACTCCTAGGCCTGCGGCCAGGGGGGGGGGGGGGAGTATACCGGTACCATTTGAGAATCAGACCAAATGAGAATTGAACCATTTGAGAACATCCTTTTTTTTCAATCACTACATCGAAGGCCTGCGGCCCGGGGTTCACATGGGTTGGTTTGTTTGTTTGTTTCAAACCCACACCCATATACACACATTTCCCATTTAAACCATTTGTCGGCCCCCTGTCGATATTTATCGACTAAGTTCCTTGTTGTCATATGTTCTTAGAGAAAATCTGGAGAGGGAAAATAACAGGACTAATAAATCAAGTTTCTTTTTTTTTTAAATACACAACTGTTCATCTTGTTTTCAAGTTAAAGGGTACAACTTTTACTTTTCAATGTGCAGAAGACCAAATACAGGAAACAAAGTCGACGACACGTTTTTGATTACATTTACAATATAAAAAGCTTTTAAGAATCATTACCTGCAGTCTAAATGATTAAAATGAATCAATTATGAATTGTTAATGAACTAAATCTACTTGTATTTGTTCAATTAACGGTGATTTATTCTAAAACAAACAGCATTAATCTCAATAGACAATTAATCAGCTTACCAGTGAACAGACAAAAACTGGAGCAGTGGTGACTATTAAAGTGACGAGTGACTCACTACCTGACTTTCTTGCCCAAAACTTTCAGCTCAGGGGCGGACCTAGTTGTGGATAAGGGGGGGGTTCCAAATTGGAGCAGGGGTCCAGGGGCCGCTCAGGCCCCGGTGGGGTCCATGGGCAAAGCCCTGGTGGGGGGTCTGGGGGGCAAAGCCCCCCAGATGCTGAAGGAATTTTATTTTTTTAGGTCAATCGGAGGCCTCTCGTGGAAGATAACAAGGTAAAAAAAAAACGGATGGGGGGTGGGGGGGGGGTTCCGGGCACCCAGGAACCCCCCCCTAGGTCCGCCCCTGCAGCTACCGTTTATTCTTTAAGTCTTGTTTGTGTGTGTGTGTGTGTGTGTGTGTGTGTGTGTGTGTGTGTGTGTGTGTGTGTGTGTGTGTGTGTGTGTGTGTGTGTGTGTGTGTGTGTGTGTGTGTGTGTGTGTGTGTGTTGATCAAGAATACAGAAGCATTTTGTTTGAGTTTTCACAAATACATTTGGGTAGCACGTTGTTTTTAATAGGATTCTACTGACTACACGTTTTCAAATCTTTATCATATGCTGACCAAAGAGCGAGAGTTAGACTTGCTAAGGTGGTCTGCAAGCGCCTTTTCATTTCCATGTGTATACCTCTGACATGATCCATCTTCTGTTGTCAGCGTGGTACACTTCTGTGACTTGCTGTCATGCTTCGCCGGGCAAACGACAATAAGTCTTCAGGGGAGATTACTATAGTCGCGCGCAAGACGTTGCGAGTAGCTTCCCCTGAATGAAAAGTTGTCTGTAAACGATCTGTGGCTTTGTTTGTTTGGTGTTTTCTTTCTTTTTAACAGAGTGAAATTTAAAGGAATTCTATACGCATTAACCGTATTTTTTTTTTATCTTCGCGTTTTCCAATTGGGATGTTGACAAAGACTTAGCGCGGAACAAGCGTCTTAATTATATACACAGCAGGGAAGGCAGAACTGCGAACAAGCTATATATATACACATTGCTTCTCGTAAAGTTTGTTCGCGCTGTAATTTGAAATCGAACATTATAAGATGTTTGGTGGCTTGTTGACAGACCAGCTTTTTTGTTGGTCCAAGGGGACCATATCGTCTTTTGTTTCATCTTTATCGACCAAGGCCGAAGGCCGCGGTTGATAAATATGAGACAAAAGGCGATATGCTCCCCAAGGACCAACAACAAAATGCTGGTCTGACGACAAGCCACCAAACATCGTTTTTGTCATCATTTTGGTTGTGCAACAAAATGCACAATAACCCACAGGGAGACGAATTTTTAGAATCCAACTCCGGGCCACAAAGCATCGTCACAGTAGCTCGAGATAACACGTCAACCTTGTATGTGACGTCAAACGTAGCTTGTTGACGCTTTTCTTCCAGTCTGAAAATGTACAGAGCTGCGATCATACGTGTGAGTTCAGTAAGTGTTGAGCATATTTCTTTTCTTTTTAAGTGTTTATGACTTTTCGTTGTGGATTTTGCGATTACAGAGATAAGTTGCAAATTGACCATGAGTCGCCGCGGTAATTATCAACATTGATTGGGTCTTTGAGAGTGAATGCTTACAATCGTTGTCCTCGGAAACACAAATCCAAAGCCGCGATGGTTCCACACATCAAGCAATCAGCCTGGTTGGCTTTTACTTTGACAATCCACGTTTCACCTGAAAGCTCAAACCCATGCACCACCTCGATTTATTGCATGGGGAACATGAGATTTATTTCCCGGGTGTTTGTGAATGAAAACTCGTGAAAATGATGACAATTGTTTTTATCCAAGTTTAAAATGGCATACAAAGATCTATAAAAAGTGTTTCTAGGGGGTTCTTTGGCTTATTCCCAAAACATATAGATATGTTATGTTTGGATTAGGAAATAAGCTCAGAAAAATAAAAAGAATAAAGAAAAGCGCGCTTTCAGTGAAGCAGTTTACGCTACTGCGCTATACTGGCTTGTCACTTCAAGCGATCACGTTTTTCATGCCAGCGCTTTCAGTCTGGGTTGCGGTAATCGTGAAAGCATTCTTTTCGTGAAATGCTATGCGTTCAGTATCATTCTGTGAGTTTGACAGATTGACTAAATGTATTCACCGCTTCACACGACTCAGTGGTTGTTATTAACTGAACGCATCATCTTATTGACGTGTTTCAGGTGTGACGCGGCAGTGGGCAACAGCGGAGCGGCGGTGTTCATCAAGGACCCTCACGGCGGGATGCGCGTGGTGGGCATCCTCTCCAACACGATGCACGTGGCGCACCACCGCTCCTTCGACCCCTACAGCATCGTCACCGCCCTCACCTGGCCCAAGCTCAACGACATCTGCCGCGAGCTGGGCTACCTGGGCCGTAAGTTCAACGTGTGCCCCCCAGCGGGCTACAGGCGGCGCTCCCCCAGCCCCCCGGCCAAGGTCAAGGCTATTCCTTTCTTCGGCAAGAGGACCTCGTGGGGTCGTCCGGTGCCGCGTGAAGAGGTCTTGTTGTGAGGACCCGGGCTAGTCTGGCTGAGCTTGTAAAGGTCGTGGAATCAGCTACAGAGGTGGGAGAAGTGTAAAGTTATGAAATGCCACATTATTTGGCTTAGTTTAAAAAAGTGTCAAGTTATGAGGTGCTGCATTGTCGGGCTAAGTTTAAAAAAGGATTAAGTTTGAAAAAGTATCAAGCTACGAGGTGCTGCATTACCTGGGTAACTGACAATAATGAGTGTGGTCCGCTGAAATGGCGGCCAACGTGCCAAGAGGACTCAGTGAAGTAAGTATGTCGACTGTTGCGAGTGCAGAATTTGTCTGGCTGACTTTTCAGGATCGCCTTAGCTTCGCAGCTGCTGATGTAAACAGGTGTTCAAGATGTGATGTGCCGCACTTGCATTACTGACATCACGGGCAATGTCGTCACTGGAGCGTGACCAGTACTAACGTGTACCGCGTGTCTGGCTGACTTTGTAACGGTCATAGCACAGTGTGAGCGCTTACATGTATGTTTTCTGACGTGCAACACCCTTCTGGGAGACTTTATAAAGTTAAATTAGCATCCGAGCATGAACATGTAGCAAGTTATGACGTGTCGCACTTTTCAAACCGACTGACAATAATGGCGTCATCTGAGTGTGAACAGGTCATGTGACTGTAGCGCGTGTCTGGCCGAGTGACTTTTCAGGATCACGTCATCAGCTTAGCAGCGGAGTGTGAAAAGGTATCACGTCATGACGTACAACACATGTCTGGGTCACTGTATAAAGGTGGTTTACTGTCAGCGTGGGCAGGTACCACGTTGTAATGCGTTGTGTTTGTCTGGCTGACTTTGAGAGTTTTGGTACCGTCAGAGCGTGAAGAGATAATGCCATCCAGCGTGAACGGGTGCTGTCATTTGCAACGTTTATCTAACGGACTCTCGTTGGCACTTTTTTTAAAAAATTTTTTTTTTTTTTTTTAAATCTGAGCGACTGACGTCTCATGCGCCGATATGAGCAGGTTCGCGCGGCTCTTGTCATGGACCGATATAGGCTGCATGACGTCAATGAGCGCTGTTACGTATGTACTAATTGGACAGTTAAACGTCACTTTAACGTCACAATTTAGTTGAAAGGAATTTGACAGCGTGTCTGTGTCTGGTGAAGGTATGATGTGACAATTTACTTTTCAAATTGATGCTGACCAATAATGTATACATGACTATAAAAGATGTCTTGACAAGTTGTCCTTTTTATATTTAGTCAAGTTTTGACTAAATATTTTAACGTAGAGGGGGGAATCGAGACGAGGGTCGTGGTGTATGTGTGTGTGTATGTGTCTGTCTGTCTGTCTGTGTGTGTGTGTGTGTAGAGCGATTCAGACTAAACTACTGGACCGATCTTTATGAAATTTGACATGAGAGTTCCTGGGTATGAAATCCCCATACGTTTTTTTCATTTTTTCAATAAATGTCTTTGATGACGTCATATCCGGCTTTTCGTGAAAGTTGAGGCGGCACTGTCACGCTCTCATTTTTCAACCAAATTGGTTGAAATTTTGGTCAAGTAATCTTCGACGAAGGCCGGGGTTTGGTATTGCATTTCAGCTTGGTGACTTAAAAACTAATGAGTGAGTTTGGTCATTAAAAATCTGAAAATTGTAAAAAAAAACCACATTTTTTATAAAACGATCCAAATTTACGTACATCTCATTCTTTATCATTTTTTGATTCCAAAAATATATAAATATGTTATATTTGGATTAAAAACAAGCTCTGAAAATTAAAAATATAAAAATTATTATCAAAATTAAATTGTCCAAATCAATTTAAAAACACCTTCATCTTATTCCTTGTCGGTTCCTGATTCCAAAAACATATATATAGATATGATATGTTTGGATTAAAAACACGCTCAGAAAGTTAAAACGAAGAGAGGTACAGAAAAGCGTGCTATCCTTCTCAGCGCAAGTACTACTCCGCTCATCTTGTCAATTTCACTGCCTTTGCCGTGCGCGGTGGACTGACGATGCTACGAGTATACGGTCTTGCTGCGTTGCATTGCGTTCAGTTTCATTCTGTGAGTTCGACAGCTACTTGACTAAATGTTGTATTTTCGCCTTACGCGACTTGTTGTTTCTGTCTGTGACACACTTCATGTACTCTGCTTTGTGATGTATGTATTAAACTGTTTTATGCGAGTGAGCGTCATTTTCGTAAAAGAATGCACATCTAGTGATCTGCTAAAATAAGGGTTTATCCTACATACGTGAGAGAGACACTCGTGAGATAATAATCGTTCAAATCACACGTGTGTATATCATGTAACTGATGTCATGTCAAGCAAGCCTGGCAGGGACCTGTTTTTAGAACTAACACGTCACGCCGCACTTTCAGAGTGATGTTTCTTTACTTTGACGTAATAGATTGCACGAGGCTTTAGAAGAGATCGAGGTTCCAAAACAAGCGTCTTCAATTTAGCTGCCTCGACTGCAGGACATTTTCAGTCAAATACACGTAAGTACAGTATATAGGATAAACAGAATACTACATGGCTTGCTGTGTCTTACCAGATTTACACTCGTTCCTTTTTCAAATAGTGAACAGCTCGCTTTCGCTCGCACTTCAACATTAAAAATAAAAAAAACTCGTGTAAATCTGGTACGACACAGCAAGCCATGTTGTAATCTCTATATAAGTGTGTTGGAGCAGGACGACTGCTGGTGAAGAAGGCACGGGTGGATCACATCATTTTCAAGGGGGGGGGGGGGTTTCCAAATTTCTTTTAGGGACAGATCGACGACGCGAAGCGCCCGAACCTACTAGGGAAGAATGTTGATAAAAACAAGGAAAATGGAGCAATCTCAGCCAAGAAACTTACCCTAATACACCTTCCAAAAGTTAATTTAAGAAGACAAATTTGGATCAAAACAAGAAAAGTTGACCGATCTGGTGCAACCTGAGCCAACAAATTACCGACTTGCGAGACTTGTACATCAGCCTCTTTTGGTAACGAACAATATTTTCCACGGCCGTAACATATACATTTATTACGCCCGAACAAAAAAGCCCTTATTTCTTTCGCGCGTAAGCAATATTTCTTACTTACTTACGCGCGGACCTGTTTTGAGCCTCATGGCTTGCCATAGAACATACGATGACGTCTGGGGATTATTGTGGTATGGGCAAACACATGCGAGACATTTAAAGTCCAATTAACTTATTGTTAGAGTTTTCTTTCTTTGTCGTCAGCGCTAAAGCCCATTAATTGCGTTGTTCGCCACAAATAGCTTTCATGCGGTTTTACCTTCGGTAATGAATATCCGAATTGCAAATTGTGCAGAATGATTCCCCTTCCCGAAGCTCAGGAAACCCTCCCACTACATTAATTCAATACGTGTAATTATTCATTCATTGTTTTATTTTTTACTTAGCATAGTTACGGGTAATTTTCAAGTAAATCATTGCATCTTACTATACATTACACGGTACAGCGAATGTCTCTAATATGCATCGAGGTCAAAACCGCCAGAAAACGTTTTTAAAATGGAGGGGGGGGGGGGGGGGGGCGGTCAGTTTAAAGTCGTTCCCCCCGAAACCTCAACGTGCCATTTTTTCACCTCAGTTGTCAGTTAAACGTGACGATAATGACGTGTTACCAAACTTTGTTTGGGTAATGCTTTTAATTTAGCAGGTGAAAACAGATTAATCAGTCCGATAAAGTCGTCTCGGGTGTCACACCGATTACATTCCAACTGTGAGGGTTGCGCAGTCCGAATCAGAGCTTTGGGGGCGCAAAGGGCGTCATCGTTCCGGGGCGTAAAGGGCGTCATCGTTCCGGGGCGTAAAGGGCGTCATCGTTCCGGGGCGTAAAGGGCGTCATCGTTCCGGGGCGTAAAGGGCGTCATCGTTCCGGGGCGTAAAGGGCGTCATCGTTCCGGGGCGTAAAGGGCGTCATCGTTCCGGGGCGTAAAGGGCGTCATCGTTCCGGGGCGTAAAGGGCGTCATCGTTCCGGGGCGTAAAGGGCGTCATCGTTGAGGGGCGCAAAGGGCGTCATCGTTCCTTTTCCCGACATCATCTGAATATCTTGTTTCAGTTTTTTATTCAGCGGTGTTACCTGTGCTGTATATAGTGAGGAGTACTTCGTCGTTCTTTAACCAAAATGAACTTTTCCCTGTATTCCGGGTTTCATATCAAACGCTTTCAATAAATATGTTTGCATCCCTTGCTGAAACATCTTGCTGAAACAATCGTGCACAATCACAATGCAATCGTTCCAGACATCTCGGATCCGAACAAAGAACTATTATTTTCAGAAGTGTTTATTTAATAACACAATAATAAAACCGCTCATTGGAACCACAAACTAAACAGTCTTTGCTGTAGACGAGAAAAGAACTTATTACAGAGCCGTATAGAACAACAACAATAATCCGAAAACATGAAATATGGAACATTTGAAAACGAACATATGAAAGAACACTTCTCTTTCTTTCATGTTTGTAGAGAATTTTGGGCACTAATAATGGTCAATGAAGAAGGATGGTACGAGTGTATGTCCCTAACATGGCGTCAAGCAGATTCAAGATTCACGGTTTTATTCAGTATATCTGCTGCCCACGTAGGGCATAGAAATGAAGCAATTGAGGAACATCGTGATTTCAAAATCTCATATCATTCAGCACATGTTTCGTAAGTGGGGCATAGAGACGAAGGTATAAATGGACATGCATCGTGATTTCAATATGCCCAACCTTTCAGATATATTGATAACAACAGACAGGCTTGTGACTCTGTGAGTAAGGTATAAAGGGAAGGAACAAAGGGAAAGACAGAAATGATCGTAATAGAGTTGTAAGTCTGTTTTAAGACCTTTCAAAATCTGACATGTTTCCGTCTTTAAAGAGAGAGAGACTGAGTCTTGACGGAGGTAAATTTAGCGACCCTATGAAGAAAACAAGTGAGAGAATGAGGTCGTATAGTAGAGGAAGTCGTATAGTGGAGGGTCTTGGATCTGGGGGAAGTAGGAGTCGGAAAGGTCGTATAATGGAGGGTCTTGGATCTGGGGGAAGTAGGAGTCGGAAAGGTCGTATAATGGAGGGTCTTGGATATGGGGGAAGTAGGAGTCGGAAAGGTCGTATAATGGAGGGTCTTGGATCTGGGGGAAGTAGGAGTCGGAAAGGTCGTATAATGGAGGGTCTTGGATCTGGGGGAAGTAGGAGTCGGAAAGGTCGTATAATGGAGGGTCTTGGATCTAGGGGAAGTAGGAGTCGGAAAGGTCGTAGATTGGAGGAATAGGAGGGTCTGACGGCTTACGTGCTAATAACATGAACGCCCCTTAGCAGTCTATGGTTCTTGGGCTTTGTTGTTTTAATGGACAGTGCATTTTCGTGCTTATTTGTGAAGTAGTCGATGGCTTGTTAAAAAAAATAGCATTTGTCTTTTGAGAATATTCTATGGAAAATCATAACGTCTGTGGAGAGAAGGGCGAGGAAATGATTTAGTTTTGTACGTACGTGCATACTTATCTTCACCACCGGCATTCTTACCATGACCATTATGATTGTCATTCTTACCATGACCATTATGATTATCATTCTTACCATGACCATTATGATTATCATTCTTACCATGACCATTATGATTATCATTCTTACCATGACCATTATGATTATCATTCTTACCATGACCATTATGATTATCATTCTTACCATGACCATTATGATTATCATTCTTACCATGACCATTATGATTATCATTCTTACCATGACCATTATGATTATCATTCTTACCATGACCATTATGATTATCATTCTTATTATGACCATTATTCTCATCGTGATCATGACCATTACTTTAATGATCATAATATAATTAGTGAGACGGATTTTGTGCTGAAGAAAAGCTTTTCCCCGTGCCACAAACAAGAAAGGTTAGTCTATGGAACGTGTTACTCTAGACGGCACAAAACACTGACGAGTGCGTTGACCGAATGGTCTTTGTTGTGGACAGACGTACATCTAATTATTGGACAAAGAAAAGAAAGCTACTTGGCTGAGTGGAAGTGGAATTCGATCTGTAAATCAAGAGGTCTTTCCACTCTCGCCATCTTGATTTTCCACTCTCGCCATCTTGATGTGACAAGTTGAGTTCCAATTGAACGCCCTTTTTTATATTTTTTTTTGTTGGTTGGTTGGGGGGGGGGGGGGGGAGGGGTCAT
This sequence comes from Littorina saxatilis, assembly GCF_037325665.1. NCBI lineage: Eukaryota > Metazoa > Mollusca > Gastropoda > Littorinimorpha > Littorinidae > Littorina > Littorina saxatilis. Next base: position 61,341,467 of record NC_090248.1, on the reverse strand, counting down.
GCGTGCGATAGGACTCTGCAGTCACACAAGGCGCTATAGCACATCCGCAGACTGACACAGGCCGCGCCAAGCATCATCCCACGAGACTATACTTTGCCAATTATGGTATATCCGTCGACACAAAGACCATTAGGCCGATGTACTTGTGAATGTCTATAATCACACGTTCTATCAGCTAACCTGTCTTTGTTTGTTTATTCTTGATTTTGGAACGTGTGCAGTCTCTCTGTTTCGGATGTCATTATTGTTATTATCATTATTACACTGAACACAAAAAGCGACAGTGAATAATGCCGTCAAAAAACGCCAATTTTAATGGTAGGCGTGGACCTGTGACGTCATACACAAATATTGCTCAAATCCAAAACCCCACATTTTTGAGCAGAAGAAAGGCAGATCTTCAAATTCACATATGTTTCTGGCCAAAACACTGCTATTTAATATCTGTACTATACCACTGAAAAAATATTCTTAACTTTTTGTGTTCAGTGTACGGCTAAGTGAGACCTGTTTTGTGCTGAATAAAAGCTGTTCCCTGTGAGCTCGAACGTTCTCCTGAAATAGCTCCCTCCCAATCACTGAGTCTGTCGTCAGAGTCAGGAGTTGATGATAATTAGCTTTAACGTCCTCTTAGAACCATTTGGCCTATCTTGGGACAGGTAGAGTTAATATGCTTTATGTGGGGACAAGACACTGGACAAACATGCAAACAGAGAACACATATGATCGTGTTATATATCTGGAAGTCTGTTGTTGCGATATTTCAAAATGGGGATGGAAGTAATGATTGTGTACGCGGAGTCAGGAGTAAGAACAACTTGGAGAGAAGGGGAGGAGGAGATGTGAGAAAAAGTGGTGAAGTTGCATAGAAAGTTGTTTCTTTGTTTGAATTAAAAAAAAAAGAATTGTGGGTTATTGGAACGTCTAAATATTGAAAAAACTAAACGTTGCAATAATTAAATAATTATTTAATTATTATTAGGTTTGTCAATAATGAAACGTTCCAATAACCTACAATTCTTGTTTTTTGATTCTGAATTTTGGATCGTTACAAGTCTCTCTGTTTTGGGATTAAAACATGGCTGACGTCATGTGGTCTGTCCAAGAGGCTAATTACTGAGCTTCTTTGTAATGATGTTTTGATGAGCTGTACCTCTGTACACCATGCTGATGATGCACTCTTCGTGTTTACATTTCTCGTGTGTGAGATTTTAACTTGACTTGACATACTGGCTGATTGTAAAGTGTCAGTTAACATCGAACGCAGAAGAAGAAGAAGAAGTAAAGTGTCAGTAAAGACGCTGCGTTGACATCATCTATCATGTTTGAGAGAATAAAGAATTATTTTGACATGTGAAGTTAATGTGTTCAATTTTACTCTCCAAATAGTCTGTCTGTCTAGTTTGTTTGCCTTTCTTTATTGTGTCGTGCGTTTATACCTTGAGTTTGTTTGTTTGCTTAACGCCCAGCCGACCACGAAGAGCCATATCAGGGCGGTGCTGCTTTGACATTTAACGTGCGCCACACACAAGACAGAAGTCGCAGCACAGGCTTCATGTCTCACCCAGTCACATTATTCTGACACCGGACCAACCAGTCCTAGCACTAACCCCATAATGCCAGACGCCAGGCGGAGCAGACACTAGATTGCCAATTTTAAAGTCTTAGGTATGACCCGGCCGGGGTTCGAACCCACGACCTCCCGATCACGGGGCGGACGCCTTACCACTAGGCCAACCGTGCCGGTTATATACCTTGAGTTAAATGGGCAGCGTTTATGAACCTCTGTTTCTTTCTTCGTCTAACGTTTTTGTTTGTTCTGTGAAAAATAGAGACACTTACACACGTACGAAGACACACACATAACATACACACACTGAGAACCACTGCTAAGAATATGTTCACACACATACACACGCACGCACGCACGCACGCACGCACGCACACACACACACACACACACACATGTGCGCGACGGACGCAATAACTCAAGTCGCCCTTTATTCTGGAAGGTTGAGGGTCGAAACCCAGCTGCGCATGGTAGGCTGAGGATGCCGTGAATGTTGCAAGAAGTGGACGTCTTTCTGTGGATAAGAGACCTGTCGAGTGACACCGCTGTACTCACTTACATAAGTGTACAGGGGAACTCCCTCTTGAAGAACCCCCCCCCCCCTCCCCCCTCTCTCCTTAGACTCCACCTCCTTTTAAAACATTCTTTTTCTGAATATATATTAGATTAATTAAAAAAAAAATTTACTCTCACCTTCTCTAAATGCGTTGAGCTAAAAGAAATACTTCGTCAAATCCGTTTTCGGCACATTTCAGTTCCCATCGCATCAAATGAAATTCTATTTGGTGCTGATAAAAATTATCTCTTCAATTCAATTCAATTGTTAACTAAGAACTAGAGTACTTAAACTTAAATAATTAAATTTGACAATGGGCAAAACTCTGGCAGCATAATTATGTAAATGTGAAAGCAAGGACGGTAACCTTATTTTGTGGAAGATTGATAACCTTAACGGAAAGGTGTAGAAATTACCAATTGACAATTTCTCTCCTTGCATTTTTAGATTATAAATGCTAAAATAACGGAAAACACAAACTGCTTGAAATATTCCAAACAATAACCTTCCTTTCCTGGGCGTTTGCTAAAATCATACCGTGCATGGCGTCAACAACAAACAAGTCGCGTAAGGCGAAAATACAACATTTAGTCAAGTAGCTATCGAACTCACAGAATGAAACTGAACGCAATGCAACGCAGCAAGACCGTATACTCGTAGCATCGTCAGTCCACCGCTTACGGCAAAGGCAGTGAAATTGACAAGAAGAGCGGGGTAGAACTTGCGCTGAGAAGGATAGCACGCTTTTCTGTACCTCTCTTCGTTTTAACTTTCTGAGCGTGTTTTTAATCGAAACATAGCATATCTATATGTTTTTGGAATCAGGAATTGACAAGGAACAAGATGAAAGTGTTTTTAAATTGATTTGGAAAATTTAATTTTGATAATAATTTTTATATATTTAATTTTCAGAGCTTGTTGTTAATCCAAATATAACATATTTATATGTTTTTGGAATCAGAAAATGATGGAGAATAAGATGAACGTAAATTTGGATCGTTTTATAAAAAATATATATTTTTTACAATTTTCCGATTTTTAATGACCAAAGTCATTAATTAATTTTTAAGCCACCAAGCTGAAATGCAATACCGAAGTCCGGGCTTCGTCGAACATTACTTGACCAAAATTTCAACCAATTTGGTTAAAAAATGAGGGCGTGACAGTGCCGCCTCAACTTTCACGAAAAGCCGGATATGACGTCATCAAAGGTTCTTATCAACAACAAAAAAACGTTCGGGGATATCATGCCCAGGAACTCTCATGTCAAATTTCATAAAGATCGGTCCAGTAGTTTGGTCTGAATCGCTGATACACACACGCACACACACACACACACACACACACACACACACACACACACACACACACACACACACACACACACACACACACACACACACACACACATACACCACGACCCTCGTCTCGATTCCCCCCTCTATGTTAAAACATTTAGTCATAACTTGACTAAATGTAAAAAGCTAAGGGGTTTCCCAAAACGGCGTAGGAAGCGCCGGTTCATAGAGCACGACAGACAAAGCTTCAAAGAACGGACTCTTTCGCTACCACATATAAACCTCTTTGGCCCTTAAAGAGAAAGGCTTGCATGAACGTAACAATGAACAATAACTTGAGTTAAGTACACCGAACACAGAAATAGAAACATTAGCAACACTCTGCAGTCATCAGAGTGTCCAGTAAAGCAGATTAGGGAGGGTATTTTTCGGTGCTTGCAAAACATAAAAGCTGCGCGAGAGAACAAACAAAAAAAAGTCGCGTGAAGCGAAATTAATACATATCGTCAATCTGTCGAACTCACAGAATAAAACTGAACACACTGTGACATTTCACGACAATACCTTTGCTGATTACCTTACCCACGGCCGGCTCGCTGATCGCTTGAAGTGACAGGCCAGTATTGCACAGTAGCGTATAGCTCTTCACAGGAAAGCGCGCTTTTCTTTATTCTTTTTATCTTTCTGAGTTTGTTTTTAATCCAAACATAACATATCTATTTGGTTTTTTTTAATCAGGAAATGATTAAAGAATAAGCTTGAATCTTTTTTGGGTCGATTACTTACAATTTAATTCTAATTGGAATTTTAGTATTTTTGGTGATCAAAGTCATTAGTTTATTTCTTAAGCTTCCAAGCTGAATGTAATCTTATAGTCTGGGCTTCGGCGAAGATTGCTTGACCAAAATTTCAATTAATTTGATCTAAAAAATGAGGGCGTGACAGCGCTGCCTCAACTTTCACTCAAAACCGGATATGACACCATCAAAGACTTTTATTGAAAAAATACAGGGAAAACCCCGTGTGGGGTATCATCTGGAAGAATTTGTATGTAAAGTTTCATGAAGATCGGTCCAGTAGTTTTCTCTGAAACGCTCTACACACACACACACACACACCACCACCACCACCACCACCCTCGTCTCGATTCCTCGTCTATGTTAAAACTTTAAGTCAAAACTTGACTAAATGTAAAAAGGAGGGGAGAAAGTACTCGACAACCCAGCAAGCGAATAGTGCAAGCTAATATTGATGATGCGTCTTTATAACAACACCCACAACTTTTTCCATTCTGCTTGTCTCCCTTCAATCCCCCGCTAATGTCACTGGGCGGGGGAGTCGGACGTGCGGGGTGAAGGGTGGGGGGGGGGGGGGGGGGCTGGGAGGATAACCAGATTGGTGCGCGGTGGTGGCGCTGCGAGGGAGGGCATTAGGGGCGTCCATCTTCCATGTCAATGGTCATTGATCAAGGGACGGAATCTCACTCTTCACTGACATCGATTGTCCCCCCTTGCCTATTGAAAGCAACTCAATGAACAGGAGGCTAGCTACTCGTTACATGTTAAAGGAACTGCACAGGGCACGAAAAACACTAAACAAACAAAACCTACAAAAACCGAACCAAAAGCAGAACATCCTAAAGATAGTATAATAAATGCACTGTTATTGTAATACTGCAGTCCAGCTTTAAAGTCTTGTTTTAGATGCACAGGTGTGTGTGTGTGTGTGTGTGTGTGTGTGTGTGTGTGTGTGTGTGTGTGAGTATGTGTGTGTGTGTGTGTGTGTGTGTGTGTGTGTGTGTGTGTGAGTATGTGTGTGTGTGTGTGTGTGTGTGTGTGTGTGTGTGTGTGTGTGTGTGTGTGTGTGTATGTGTGTCTTTATTTCTGCTTGTATGTGTGTGTGCATGCGTGCGTGTGTTTGCATGAACGTGTGTGCGGGCGTGTGTGTAAAAATATGTGATGTAAAAGCTGTAACTTTATTTACATCATTCTGGTGCAATGGAACGACTCTTCGAAGTCTTGACTCTTATTCTACCGGCTTCTATCGTCCAATCGACATGCAGGCAGTGTTGCGTTTTTCGTTTTTTAGATCCATTCAACCCGTAACAGACCAAGACCAATTTACACTGCAACAGACTTTGGCCCATTCACCCCTGGACTGGATCTAGAAGGGGGTGGGTGGGTGGTGGTGGGGGGGGGGGGGGGGGGGGGTGGACCTGGGTTTCTGGCAAATGTACCTTTTTTCTCAAAGAGAGACCAAAAATACCCCTTACAGATGATAAATGTTAACAGCATTTTGGAAGCCAACTCCCCCCCCCCCCCCCCCCATCCCCCCCAGCCCTGTACCTAGACCTAAACCAATATACATTATAAAAGACATTGACCCATTCACCTTATATATTAGACCTAGCACCGCTATATATATATACACTATAAATGACCCAGGCCCATTCACCCTATATAACAGACCTAGACCCATTTACCCTGTTACATTACAATACAAGAGAAAAGCAGGTGGAAGTTTCAGGCTTTCACAAATCAAAGTTGCAAAGCGGCAAAAGTATGTCAGTATTAAAAGTGGAAACTATTTCACATGACGTCATCGCACCGGAAACCACCACGGTCGCCATTTTCCTTCCCATGCCCAGGCCACCAGCGCCGTGAGCTGTGACGTCACGTGTAAGCGTATATCACGTGGGTGATATAACAACGGATGCTTTCTTGTTTTTGACTTGGGGAGATTAAAAAGTAGCCTAAGTGAAAAGGAAGAAGATCAGTGCATCCATGTGGGTTCTAAGTACCCCCTTGATATACGACATAGCGTAGGCCTATACTCACTGAGACTTTGTGACACTCTTCACTCTCATCCGGGATATTTGATGCGGCTTGCTCGTGAAGTTATTATGAGACTTGCATTTTGATTGAAGTTAAAGAGTCAGCTTTGTCCAACACGCTTTCCGCATGCAAGTGAGGGAGAAAGGGGGGAGAGAGCGAAAGAGAGAGAGAGAGAGAGAGAGAGAGAGAGAGAGAGAGAGAGAGAGAGAGAGAGAGAGAGAGAGAGACGGAGAGAGAGCGAAAGAGAGAGAGAGAGAGAGAGAAAGAGAGAGAGAGAGAGAGAGCGAAAGAGAGTGAGAGAGAGAGAGAGAGAGAGAGAGAGAGAGAGAGAGAGAGAGAGAGAGAGAGAGAGAGAGAGAGAGAGAGAGTTGCGGTGGTTTCAAATGTCAAAGAAAAGGACGAACTTCCGTCCCCAAGAATCAAATATCTTTCCGCTCGTTTTCCGAAGCACTTACCTGACAAAGGCGCCCAACGCCAGCCAGGCAAACAACAGGAACCTTGGGTTCGATCACAAGGTGTGTTGCCGGTGTTTTATAGGGCAGGCCGAACGTGCCAAAAGTCTTTATTCTCTCCCTCCATTCTTCTCTCGCCTTGTGAGTCGCCAGCCGCACTCACTGCGCTAAAAATAGAAACGATATGAAGATTCTATCGCATTTCAATGCCAGAGGCGAGTTCGGTGGGAGCGCCAGGTTTTTATTTTTACACCTGATTGGAAGCGGTTGAAAATCTTTTTTTTCTTTTCTTTTTGTCGTCAACGGTTCTTTTGTTTTCTTTTATGTCTTGTTACCATTTGGCGGGGGGGGGGGGGGGGGGGGGGGGGGGGGGTTCTCGAGCATCGTACCGATTATGAGCAAGGCACATGCGTGGGTGTAGGAGATAAAATATCGATCTTCGGTTTGTTTCTTTTGTGGAATTAAACGCGGTTTTTTGCTGTCTTCTGTGCGGCTAACCAGGCATTTGTTATTTTGTATTTCGTAAATCGGTATTTTCGATAGGCTTAACCCCGCCTTTCTGCTGTTGCATTCAGCCAGGATTATTAATAATAATATTGCCCGAAATAGAAAAATATATTACACCGGGCATACTCCCTCTACCTCAGTCCAGTGCACTTGCAGAGTAAACGGGATCATGAAACAGGCTGAGGTAAAAAAAACACACACAAAAAACACAATATTTTTCTGACATCGGATGGTAGGGGAGAGAGAGAGAGAGAGAGAGAGAGAGAGAGAGAGAGAGAGAGAGAGAGAGAGAGAGAGAGCAAGAGAGAGAAAGACAGACAGATAGAGAGAGAGACAGACAGACAGACAGACAGACAGAGACAAAGACAGACAGACAGAGACATACAGACATAAACAGAGCGCGCGAGGGTGAGAGAGATGGGGGGGGGGGGGAGGGGGGGGGGAGGGGGGGGGCGGAATATTAGGCCAAACAAATATATATGTTGGTTTAGGGTAACGTGACCAAAAAAGATAGGGTCGGTAGGTCGGCTTTTAAAAAAAAAGTTATTTCATTTTTAAGCCGCCATTAGTATAATGGGGCTTACTGGATTTGCTCTGTCTGTTTGTTTGTTTGTTTGTTTGTTTGAGGCGGGCGGGCGGGCGGGCGGGCGGGCGATGTGTTACAAACAAGTCGGGTAAGACTTGTATCTCTGGGTCAATGAAGCTCAAATTTCGTGAAATTGTAAGGAATAGGGTTAGACGGGTGTATGCAAAAAATTACATTCCTAACCGTAGTCAAACGGAAGATATTAGCTTTTAACGCTTTTACAAACCGAGCCAGGGGACGAAACCAACTGACAGATTCCTATGTTTGTGGGAATTCCTGCACCCAGAATCCGAGTTACTTCCCTTCGAGTGCTTGGCCATGTCACGGCATTGTGCGCTGCATGCATTCGTGGGTGATTTTGCTCTGAGTGAGTACAGGTGACCTCAATTAGCTGACGGTGACACCTCTCTGCCCACAGAGGGGCTGGGGAGGGGGGGAGGGGGAAGACAGGTTTTTTTTTGGTTTTTTTTAATTTAGTCGATTTTAAAAGAGGTTACTTTCCTTAGTCTCGGTATGGTTCGCAAAATGTACCAAAAGGTTGTGTGTGTTTTTTTAATAAAAAAAAAGTTTCAGGGTCGGCGGGACAAAATAGGGTCGGTCGGGTTACCCTAAACCAGCATATATTTTTATTTGGCCTTAGACTGACGCAAGTCAACAGCCCCTTTCACTGAGAAGAAAGTTCAAATACAAGAAGGAGTGAGAGGGGGAGAGAGGGAGAGGGTGGAGCGAGAGGGAGAGAGGGAAAAAGAGAGAGAGAGGGAGAGAGAGAAGGAGGGACAGCGATGGAGATAGGGGGTGGGGGGGAAGAGACGTCGAAGTTGATTGTTTATTGCAAAAAACACAATGTGTATGGTAAAGAGGGGGAGGGCGGGAGGGGTTTTTGTTTGTTTGTTTGTTTGCTTAACGCCCAGCCGACCACGAAGGGCCATATCAGGGCGGTGCTGCTTTGACATATAACGTGCGCCACACGCAAGAGAGAAGTCGCAGCACAGGCTTCATGTCTCACCCAGTCACATTATTCTGACACCGGACCAACCAGTCCTAGCACTAACCCCATAATGCCAGACGCCAGGCGGAGCAGCCACTAGATTGCCAAATTTAAAGTCTTAGGTATGACCCGGCCGGGGTTCGAACCCACGAGGCGGGAGGGGGAGATAATAATTCACATAAGACTAAAGTGGACGCCAACTTGACCGTCCGGAAGCAAAGCAGAGAGAGATGGAGAGAGAGAGAGAGAGAGAGAGAGAGAGGAGAGGAGAGAGAGAGAGAGAGAGCGGGGGGGGGGGGGGAAGAGAGGGAGAGACCCTTTTACAGGGAAGAAAGTTCAAATAAGAGAGGGAGAGAGGAAGAGAAGAGAGAGAGAGAGAGAGAGAGAGAGAGAGAGAGAGAGAGAGAGAGAGAGAGCGGGGGGGGGGGGGGAGAGAGGGAGAGACCCTTTTACAGGGAAGAAAGTTCAAATAAGAGAGGGAGAGAGAGAGAGAGAGAGAGAGAGGAGAGAGAGAGAGAGAGAGAGAGGAGAGAGAGAGAGAGAGAGAGAGAGAGAGAGAGAGAGAGAGAGAGAGAGAGAGAGGAAGTTTCCGCTTTTCCCCCTTGATGTTGGCTACGCAACACGACGAAAAACATCAGACGTTGCTCCGCAACTGACTAAGCATGCGTCGTGACTACCAAGTTACGCATTTGCGGAGCTACGATATACGTAAGCTTTACGTTTTCGTAACTTCATACGTGACCTCTTCCATAATTTGCGAAATCGACAAGACTGACCGCGGCACCAGTGCCTGACAGGATCAAGTTATCGGTGATGAAGGAAGGCCCAAGGTCGTCTAATGAGGCAGAGCAGTAGACAGTTATACACCGCCCCTGGGCGAGTGCATTTCTTCCTCTTGTCCTTGTTACAAACACCTTCATTCGTAGAGTTTCTGTCTGCACTCAATTTCAACACCGACATTCTTCTTCTCATTTAAAAAACAACAACCATTGTATTAATACTTTGTTGTTGTTGTTGTTGCTGGTCACGACGTCTCTTCCCCCCACCCCAGTCGCACCTTGACCTCATTTTCATGCAACAGGGGGCGAGTACGAGGCGGTTATGCGTTAATTAAACACTGCCTTACCCCGGCCAAACATGGTGACTTCATGATCAGTGAAATGGGGTATGAACAGTAATGGCTCAAATAAGCTTACTCAAGTCAGTTCCACCGAGTCTTGAGTCTGTCTGTCTGAGAGTTGACGTGTATCCCGTTGCTTTAAAAAAAAAACCATTACGTGGAGGTCTATTGTTATAGGTGTGTGTGTGTGTGTGGTGCATTTTCATTACTTTAGCATCAATATTCGAGTCGCTTCTTCTCACTGAAAAACTAGCAGCACCACGAGTCGCGCTACCCAGGTGTGTGTGTGTTTAGGTGTATCCAGACTGTCTTATCTTCAGAGGGCTAGGAGTGTGGGTTGCCAACTCCACATTTCAGCCAGTCCCACAGACGGACTGGTTCAAGTCGGTCCGATGTTGCTTCCAGTATTAGTCACAGATCGTGGTTTATTCTTGCTACTTTTCACAAATGTAGATATTCATCAAGACAAAGACTTTGAAAATCTCTATGTTATAACTTATCCTAAGCATTCCTGTCGTTGAAGTCGGGGTGCCACGTTACAGTCGCAGATCAAAACGAGCCACCGCCACCCCAAGTACGTCAACACGAGCACAACAATAGTCACACACAGAGCAAAGTTCTGCCTAGACGTATTGCGGTAAGGCTGCTACAGTCGAACCTGTCAGTAACGGTCAGCCAAGGGACAGACCAACAGTGGCGGTTAAAGACAAGTTTGTTTGTTTGTTTGTTTGCTTAACGCCCAGCCGACCACGAAGGGCCATATCAGGGCGGTGCTGCTTTGACATATAACGTGCGCCACTCACAAGACAGAAGTCGCAGCACAGGCTTCATGTCTCACCCAGTCACATTATTCTGACGCCGGACCAACCAGTCCTAGCACTAACCCCATAATGCCAGACGCCAGACGGAGCAGCCAATAGATTGCCAATTTTAAAGTCTTAGGTATGACCCGGCCGGGGTTCGAACCCACGACCTCCCGATCACGGGGCGGACGCCTTACCACTAGGCCACCGTGCCGGTAGTTAAAGACAGGTGGTTGACTATGATATGTAAAGGTGAATTAGTATCATTGGGGGAAAACACGACAGGGATCCTCCAGGATGGTCGTTGAGGGCAGGAGGTCGTTATCGGGAGGTTGTCGCTGGGGCAGGTTCGACTTGAACTTTAAGTTCCCCTGAAAGCGGCGTATGACTGACTATTAGGGTTTAACGTCCTCTTAGACCAACTGGTCTATATTGGGACAGGTATTGGTAATACGTTGAAGATATGGTGTGATACTTTGATTCGAACAAGCCCGCTGTGGCTGTCTTCTTCGACACACCAGCATTAGGTTTGTCTCGTCAAAGTATCAAAATACGATCATGATAATTGGAGACGAGAGATGATGCATGCGTGTCTTCGTGTTTTCCAAGCCCTGAGACTTTCGCTGTGAACGTGGGATCTTTTACGTGCGCATGTGTGCACACGGGGGTGTTCGGACACCGAAGAGAGTCTGCACAAAGTTGACTCCGAGAAATAAATCTCTCGCCGAACGTGGGGATCGAACCCACGCTGATAGCGACCAGCTGGCTACAAAGCCAGCGCGCTACCAACTGAGCTACGTCCCCGCCCAAGCGGCGTATGGCTGCCTGACTGAATGGCGGGGTAAAAACGGTCATACACGTAAAAACCCACTCGTGCAAAAACATGAGTTTCAGTCCATGAACGAAGAAGAAGAGAAGGACTATATGTAAGCTTGTTACGGGCGAAAGAGGACAGACGGGTACCGGCTAAACTGCTTATTACTCCAAACCGCCCTCCCCCGCACGCTCCCCAAAATGGCTGCCTCCTGCCCTTGCCGCGCTAACGAGGACTTGGTGTGGGCAGCGGGCAGGAAGCGGCGGTCCTTGACCAGAAAACCCCGTTAGGGGGGAGGGGGGGGGGGTCTTACAGCCACAATTCAATCTGCAGCCAGAAAGCCTTGTACCCACGTCGGGAAAGAAGCGGCATCTTCAGGTTCATTTACACTGATGTTATCACGACATCTTCAGGTTCAGTTACACTGATGTTATCACGACATCTTCAGGTTCAGTTACACTGATGTTATCACGATATCTTCAGGTTCAGTTACACTGATGTTATCACGACATCTTCAGGTTCAGTTACACTGATGTTATCACGACATCTTCAGGTTCAGTAACACTGATGTTATCACGGCATCTTCAGGTTCAGTTACACTGATGTTATCACGACATCTTCAGGTTCAGTTACACTGATGTTATCACGACATCTTCAGGTTCAGTTACACTGATGTTATCACGACATCTTCAGGTTCAGTTACACTGATGTTATCACGATATCTTCAGGTTCAGTTACACTGATGTTATCACGACATCTTCAGGTTCAGTTACACTGATGTTATCACGACATCTTCAGGTTCAGTTACACTGATGTCATCACGACATCTTCAGGTTCAGTTACACTGATGTTATCACGGCATCTTCAGGTTCAGTTACACTGATGTTATCACGACATCATCAGGTTCAGGGACACTGATGTTATCACGACAACTTCAGGTTAGTTACACTGATGTTATCACGACAACTTCAGGTTAAGTTACACTGATGTTATCACGACAACTTCAGGTTCAGGGACACCGATGTTATCACGACATCATCAGGTTCAGGGACACTGATGTAAAAACGGCATCTTCAGGTTGAGGGACACTGATGTTATCACGACATATTCAGGTTCAGTTACACTGATGTTATCACGACATCTTCAGGATCAGTGACACTGATGTTATCACGGCATCTTCAGGATCAGGGACACTGATGTTATCACGGCAGCACTTGTTGGCCTTGATTCCGGGGGCTTTTTTTTCTGGAGCGTTTAAAACTTAGTGACTGATATGATTAACTGACAGTCGTGGCTATGTACATGCGGCCACCAGTTCCCTTCCACAAAGATGACACTTAGGGCACGCGGAGAGACAGTGAAGTCTAGTAACAGAACTACGGAGCACTAAGCCACAGAAAACTGGCACGTCACAAATGTCTTAGCCTCTCGACCAAGGCGGTTCACGCCATTTATAAGACCACAAACGAGGTTATGATGGCGCTGAAAGCGGCCTCGGCTAAGGGACATCGGAGAGATGGATTATTATGGAGGATGAAAAGCCGTAACTGACTAATGATATTACCTGCGGTACCAATTACCTATTCTCGCTACCTTGTCAGACTCTCTTACCGGGGTTAATACGGTTAAACGCAGTGATGGCCCAATTACGTGTATAACAGCCAAAGTTTATTTCCAGATGCAGACCTTGAATTTCTTTTATGGATACCGAACCAGGGATATTTTACTTTAAAAACTTACCCAACACCCACTCGCAGACACAAAATGTACATAGGTTAAACACTTCCGAGACTGGAATATCGAAGGAAAATATGCAAGCTATCCAGGAAGAGGTGTGTAACTTTGTTATCCCTTGACCACGACGTTTTCATTAAAAACACTAACTTTTTCATTAAAAACACTAACTTTTTCATTAAAAACACTAACTTTTTCATTAAAAACACTAACTTTTTCATTAAAAACACTAACTTTTTCATTAAAAACACTAACTTTTTCATTAAAAACACTAACTTTTTCAACACAAACCTGTCGGTGCCTGTTTTTCTCTTGCCGAGACTTTCCGCATAACAATATTTAGGCGCGAAGATAGTTCTCTTCCCCGCACTGGATTTGAGCAAAAACAAATAAACAAAACCGACAGCCTACATTTTCATTTTTAGCTTTCTCCCGTCCAAAAAGTTTAGTTAGATAATGATTTTGCTGCTAAAATTGATCCACAATTATTTTTTTCGAGAGTTGTTTGCTTAGAACCCTACACGGTGACCTTTGACCAGATGCTGCGTCTCACAGTCGCTTTCACGTCGAATTTTCAAGGCACAGTAAGCCTCCCGTAAACCATCACAGATACCGTCGGGCTTTTACACACAGTACAAACACCCTTCCATTTGAACGCTCACCAAACGGGAACATCCTAGGTGCCCTACGTAAAGAGCGAGCAATTTTCAAAGAATTAATTTTGCGGATTGTCTCAGTAGACAATTGGACCGTGGTGCGTTTTGGCGCTAGACCTAACTTTTTTTTTCTTCTTCTGCGTTCGTGGGCTGAAACTCCCTCGTACACTCGTGTTTTTTGCACGAGTGGAATTTTACGTGTATGACCGTTTTTTACCCCGCCATTTAGGCAGCCATACGCCGTTTTCGGAGGAAGCATGCTGGGTATTTTCGTGTTTCTATAACCCACCGAACTCTGACATGGATTACATGATCTTTTTCGTGCGCACTTGGTCTTGTGCTTGCGTGTACATACGGGGGTGTTCGGACACCGAGGAGAGTCTGCACACAAAGTTGACTCTGAGAAATAAATCTCTCGCCGAACGTGGGGACGAACTCACGCTGACAGCGGCCAACTGGATACAAATCCAGCGCGCTGCCGACTGAGCTACATCCCCGCCACACCTAACTTTTAAAATCTAAATAATAAATTGACAGCTTGTTACACTGACAAACATTCTTAAATCATAAAAGAATTCTTTTTTCATCAAGACAAGATCAGTACAATTCGAAGTTTTGAAAGTTTGAAAAAAGACAAGCCCGGAAGCAGGGTCACGCAAGGTCGTGGTTCTCGTAGCAGACGACGGTTTATACCTATCGCCAATTCCTCTGAACAGTCAAAAGCCATCGCTAGAGTTCTTGTGAACCACAGCCGTTTGTTTCGTGCATAGTCAGAGGTATTTAATAACGTGCTATTGCAGATAAGCTCACATCGAGTCGCATTCAAATTACTAACTGACGACTACATTGTGAAAAAGGGAAACTTGATCACACGGGTTCACGATGGCTCAGGGGTAAGATAAACCACGCAAAAATAAATTCTTTGAAAATTGCTCGCTCTTTACGGAGGGCACCTAGGATGTTCCCGTTTGGTGAGCGTTCAAATGGAAGGGTGTTTGTACTGTGTGTAGAAGCCTGACAGTATCTGTGATGGTTTACGGGAGGCTTACTGTGCCTTTAACCGTACGTGTAATTATAGTGCTTCAACGGCACATTTTGGTTGGTGAACAAATGCCGAAACTTGTCAACAGTACTTGAACTAATGAGATTGTCTCTGAATGACTTGAAATGAGCTGAATACGTGTCTGTAAACGCACGACAGCGGCGTTGACAAGTAGAGTTTTCACCCTTGAAGGTTTTTGGCTCACGTAAGTGTAGCCTATGCGATGATAAACTTTGTCTGTCTGTGCGTGCGTGCGTGCGTGCGTGCGTGCGTGCGTGTGTGTGTGATAGAAACTTTAACATTTCCGAGTCTATGGATAAAGCTCGCATAAGAAGATTAGTCTCGGTCAAAAGTGTTTGAAGTGTGTGATAGAAACTATTTGAAGACGTCACATTATGACGTAAGAGGGTTAGACGTCACGCAAAGGAATTACTGAAAGTCTCGGTCATTGTTATTGTGAGCGGGCCGAGACTAATTGGCAGATCCAGGGTCTCGCTTTCTTGCACAGTTTCACCTATGCTTACTGTGTGTGTGTGTGTGTGTGTGTGTGTGTGTGTGTATGTGTGGCGGAGTGATTGAGTTTGTGTTACTGTTTGTCGATTTCTTACGTGAGCCTTGAAGGCTTCGCCTCTTGTTTTTAAATTTTCTCAAAAGTATTCTGTTTTTGAGTTTTATGTTGTAATTATTTTGTAAAAGATAATTTGAAATTGTTGTCTTTAGTTGACGTGTGTAGATTTATTGTTTGAATGGCATGTAAAATAAAATATTAAAGGTGTTTCTGATCAATAAGTTTTCGAGAGGCGACGAATCGTGTTTGCAGATGAATTCATATTATTTGTGTAACCGTTGTTGGAAAACTACGAAAACGATGCTCAGTAACCATGGAATACGCTTCGGTAACCATGGAATACGTAGCGTATTCACCTACTCAGGTAACAGAGACAAAGAAGCAGGTAATGGAATAACTCAGTGCTACCACAAGCATACTTGCAAGCACCAATCAATTGAAAGGACACTACCCTTCGTTTGTTTCCGATCTTGCATACGCCACGGAAAGAAGGAGAGCAAACCATTGACCTGTTTGGGCGGCCATGTCTCTTCCCGGTGACAGATTGTGCAGGAGAGCAGTCAATACGATCCGCCCACGCTCATTCCAAGGGAAACAAAGCGTTCATTAGTTGGCACAGAAGAAGCAAAGTGACAGAGACTGATGTGAACTGTTAAAAATAAACAAATAAAACCATGATGCCGCGGGACGTTAAAGTCCCAAGACCCTTGTCCTTTTTCGTCTCTTCACGGCAAGACTTCTTGTGAAGATGACCTTCCAATAATCTCGAGCTTGGACACAGAAATGTGCATTCATCCTTGGCGAATCATTGACAGAAACGAACGGAAGGGATGGAAAACGTATGGTAACAGGACACCAGCAAAAAGCAACACGGGTCCCTTCCAGCGGTTGAAGCACTTCAAAAATAAAAGAGAAAACAAGATGGACTGATTGCAAGCATTTAACGCGCATTCGTCATTGTCGCAGTTCGCAGGGGGAGACAATGGCCGAGCTAATCTTGTCTGCTGATTAGTGGAGGACGCGTTATGAATGGCAAACAAAAACCCTTGCATGCCCTTTTCATGGTGGATAATGGCGACTCCGATTTCTCCTTGACATTAAAGGGCTTACGTTTTTGGCGGATGAAAAATGACACTAAAGTCAAGTCGCATTTTGATGGAATAAAAAAAAATCCCTTTTGTTGTATTTCGGTAAAAAAAAAAATGGTACGAGTTTGCTTGCTTCTTTTCTAAATCTCTTTGTTTTGAGGATTGGGGGCTGGGGGTGACAAAGTACGTTTATCCAAAGGCATAACGACAAATTGCACACTCAAGAAGCGGTAAATTGTGACTTTTGCGAGAGAAAAACAACAAGAAAACAAGCAAGACTAGAAATACAGCGTAAGGCGTTTCATGATGGCTTGCGTGGAGCGGGACATGGTAATTGGGAAGCATTCGCACAGTAACTAATTGTGTACACATTGCCTGAACACAGTCACACGTCACAACCACACACACACACGCACGCACGCACGCCGGAACGCTCACACACACACACACACACACACACACACTCACACACACACATTCACACACACACACACACCACACACACACACACATACACACACACACACACACACATACAAGCACACACATACACACACACATTCACACACCCACACACACACACACTCTCACACACACACACACACACACACACACACACACACACACTCTCTCTCTCTCTCTTTCTCTCTTCCTCCCTCTCTCTCTCTACCCTGACATTTTAAGCGTGACCACAGCCCACAGGCTCGCCGTGATCTTTTAACAAGTTAGGACCGAGGGTCATCGCGGGCAAGGGATGGACCCGCAGGCAATGGATGTGATAATTGGAGGAAGGCCCAGTGTCTGTCACGTCGCTCCCTTTGCCACCGAATTTCATACGGGACTTGTGAAGCACAGTAATGGGGTAGCGGGCAATTAGCATCATCACGGCCCGCTAAAGTTCAGCCAATTGCACGCTTTGCGCTCTGTGACCCCCGGCATACACCCACACACTCTATACACTGATGCCAATGGCGAAGACATTAGTTCATCTTGATTTTGGTTTACTATTACATAGCCTCGGTGTTTTCGATCGCAGCATCTAGGCTAATTCGACAGGATTCAATACTATTTTTCAAACTGGGTGACTCAAGAACTAGAGGCTCCCAGAGAATGTTCCAAGAGAGGATGACACACCCCTCCACATGCAACACCTTGCTCCCACGCACCATCAGTCCCACCAATTCTGAACATGGCTCTACTTAGCTCCTCCAACCAAGGAGGGGGTACCTGGTCTATCCTCCTCCAACACTGATTGCCACTGAACTGTGTATATAGTTCTAAACTTGTACTGAGCCTGGGCCATCCACAGACCCATTTTAACCAGCTCTACTTAAAACTCCACCCGCCGAACTTAAAACGTCCAAAAGGACCCAGCTCATGACACGGAGGAAGAAGAAGAAGTATTTCTGGAGACCAGTCAGCCAGAACTTGTGACATGATGTACTGTATTCAACAATATCAGTCTGCTTCCCGTTGCCGTTTTTCAGCCAAGCACGGTGACGTAATCTAGGACGACCATGAAGCGCGTGGGGCTTCCTACTCCGGCATCAAGAACGGTGAAGTATGTTGCAGAGTTCACGAATGCAAACGCCTTTTGATTTCTCCTGTATTCTGGACTTTTCCGTAAACACAGGAACACAAGCTAGGCGATAATGTTCTGAGATGGCTGCTATACGATACTGCTTACCACACTACTAACCTTGTATTCTGAGATGGCTGCTATACGATACTGCTTACCACACTATTAACCTTGTATTCTGAGATGGCTGCTATACGATACTGCTTACCACACTATTAACCTTGTATTCTGAGATGGCTGCTATACGATACTGCTTACCACACTACTAACCTTGTATTCTGAGATGGCTGCTATACGATACTGCTTACCACACTATTAACCTTGTATTCTGAGATGGCTGTTATACGATACTGCTTACCACACTATTAACCTTGTATTCTGAGATGGCTGTTATACGATACTGCTTACCACACTACTAACCTTGTATTCTGAGATGGCTGTTATACGATACTGCTTACCACACTATTAACCTTGTATTCTGAGATGGCTGTTATACGATACTGCTTACCACACTACTAACCTTGTATTCTGAGATGGCTGTTATACGATACTGCTTACCACACTATTAACCTTGTATTCTGAGATGGCTGTTATACGATACTGCTTACCACACTACTAACCTTGTATTCTGAGATGGCTGCTATACGATACTGCTTACCACACTATTAACCTTGTATTCTGAGATGGCTGCTACACGATACTGCTTACCACACTATTAACCTTGTATTCTGAGATGGCTGCTATACGATACTGCTTACCACACTATTAACCTTGTATTCTGAGATGGCTGCTATACGATACTGCTTACCACACTATTAACCTTGTATTCTGAGATGGCTGCTATACGATACTGCTTACCACACTATTAACCTTGTATTCTGAGATGGCTGCTATACGATACTGCTTACCACACTACTAACCTTGTATTCTGAGATGGCTGCTATACGATACTGCTTACCACACTACTAACCTTGTATTCTGAGATGGCTGCTATACGATACTGCTTACCACACTATTAACCTTGTATTCTGAGATGGCTGCTATACGATACTGCTTACCACACTATTAACCTTGTATTCTGAGATGGCTGCTATACGATACTGCTTACCACACTATTAACCTTGTATTCTGAGATGGCTGCTATACGATACTGCTTACCACACTATTAACCTTGTATTCTGAGATGGCTGCTATACGATACTGCTTACCACACTATTAACCTTGTATTCTGAGATGGCTGCTATACGATACTGCTTACCACACTATTAACCTTGTATTCTGAGATGGCTGCTATACGATACTGCTTACCACACTATTAACCTTGTATTCTGAGAGCAATTCCTGTCATTGTGTATGTTAGCAAATAACTCGGTCTCGTTTGCATCGATTGTGAACAGGGGCGGATCACATCATTTTTAATGGGGGAGGATCCACATCAGTTCTTTTAGGGACAATTCGACGACGCGAAGCGTTTAGTTCAGGGCGCGAAAATGGAGCAATCTGATGCAATCTGAGCCAAGAAACTTCCATTAATACACCTTCAAAAAAGTAAATTTAAGATGACAAATTTGGATAAAAACAAGAAAAATGGACCGATTTGTTGCAACCTGAGCCAGCAAATTACCCAACTATCTTCCAAAATCGTCATTTAAAAGACAAAGGCCGGCACCTAAGGGGGTCCGGGGGCATGCCCCCCCCCCCCGGAAAATGTTGATACAAATCAAGGAAAATGGAGCAATCTGGTGCAATCTGAGTCATCACTTTTTCTTTCTTTTCAAATTTATTTATTTTGTTTATAATTTTTTTCTCTCCATTATTATTTTTTTTTAGGCTAGGGGGGGTTCCGGAAACCCCGGAACCCCCCCCCCCCCCCTGGATCCGCCCCTGGTGAAAGAGTGAATACTCCTGCTTTCAACGCCGGAGTCAAACCTATTTCCCGCGTGACATTATAGGCCAGCCAGTTACTAGCGAGGGGTGTGTCTGAAACACGGAGACAAGGAGCACGTGGAGAAAGTTTGCCTCACTGAAAGCAACAGTACTCACTCTTTCACAAACCATACACACCTGACAGAGTTATCCCAGGAATTCGTCCATTAAATCAAAGTCAGTCATGTTCTCCTTTGTTTTACGCAGCGTCCGAGCTCACTATTAATCTCATGCATCATAACTTGTTCAACTCTGTGTTTCAGAATTTACTAATATACAAAGCAAAAGTCAGGACCTCTTGTTCCAGTTCAGTCGGACTTGTGCGTGGCAACTGTAAAGAGCAAAACTCATTGAAAAAAAATATTGGGGGAAAGTAGAAGGGATGTATAATTATATAGTATGTCTGCACACGTATGCGTGGGTGATCAAGCGAGTAAAACAAACCCTTCATAAAAAAAATCTTGTCGCGTAAATGTGCATGATGAAAAACAATTTACTCGTCAAGTTTTGTTAACAACAAAGTTTGTCAGTAAAAACAAGTCTCCCAAAGTTGTAGGAGTTACGATAAATTAAATTAAACAAAAGTATTCGTGATCAGGGATTTCTTTGATCGTGGACCCATTCCCCCTGGGGCACTGGGTACCGAAGAGGCAGTGACAGCACATGATCGATCAGACTGTAAACCCCAGCCTTCAACTATTCGATGAGAGAATATGCCGTATACTACTTTGTAAGCGCCCTCCCCCCTTCTGCACGGATTTTGTCCCAAAGTAGGGGGTGGTCGTTTACTAGGTACTGTGCCCTGTGCACAGAGTTTGTCCCAAAGTAGGGGGTGGTCGTTTACTAGGTACTGTGCCCTGTGCAGGACCAGTTCCTCGTTGGAAATGGTGACATTTGGTCTCCTGAACTTTTCATAGGATATGTTTCTGTGCACAAATAGCCACCTTGTGTGTATCTTTCTTGCGATATGCGAGTGCATAAACAGAATAGCACATACAAATCAAACACAAAAAAATCAGTCCGATTGTTCTTTTTCTCAAATGCAAGCAGTAAAAGATGACTGAACATCTGCTTCGTAGAACCGTCGCTAATCGCAATGAGAGTGAAAAAACACAAAATGAACAGTCATTGTGGTCAGTCATTTTTACTGATCCAAGCCATCTGGTGAATAAAGGGTCCGGTAAGGTGTTTCAGAGAGCTACAATCTTTTAGACGGAAATGGTGCAATCAAACACTAGTCTGTTTACTTCACGCCTTTTCAACTTCCATAGCCTCGCCTCCCAAATGTTCATCCTCTTTTCGCTGTGCTATCAAGATACTCCAATGGAGAGAGTATGACATCAACAATTGTCTTTCAGCGTCTAGTAATTATTCCCTTGGATGAAAATGTCTCTGACTGGGTGCATGACCGTACACAAAATAAAAACCATAATAAAACATTTTGACCCAAAGTAGGGGGTGGGCGTTTACTATGTACTATGTACCCTATGCACAGAGTTTGACCCAAAGTAGGGGGTGGGCGTTTACTATGTACTATGTACCCTATGCACAGAGTTTGACCCAAAGTAGGGGGTGGGCGTTTACTATGTACTATGTACCCTATGCACAGAGTTTGACCCAAAGTAGGGGGTGGGCGTTTACTATGTACCCTATGCACAGAGTTTGACCCAAAGTAGGGGGTGGGCGTTTACTATGTACTATATCCTATGCACAGAGCTTGACCCTAAGTAGGGAGAGGGCGTTTACTCGATACTGGGCGCTTACAGGGTAGTTTACGGTAGTTGTATCTTCCCCAAGACAAAAGAAAGAAAGCGACATGCAGTAGCACGCTCGTGGCGATTGAAGGCAGTGCGGGGGTGGGCCAATTGACGCTATCGCGTGCAGCACTCGCAACACTGGCGGCTGATTAGTCGGCCGCACGTGCGGGGCAAAAAGTTGCCAGTTTCAAGGATGGTCGTTGATCAGTTTTTCTTCCTCCCCCCCCCCCCCCCCCCTGGATAGTGTTCGCCATCTCGCGATGTCGTCTTTCATCTCTTTGAAGTCCTACTTGTGCCGCAGATTCTTGGAGCTGAGGAACTCCATATCGTGGCCATCTTCGTTCGCACAACAGGAACGACACCTACTTTCAGTTCAATGCTTTCCTGTGTTTAACGGTTTCTCTTCTAGAACGGGTCAAGACTTTTTGCCCTGGTATAATTAGATTTTTTCTACGTATTTTTCTTCTTCATGGCTAGTTCTTCACAATGAAGCTGCCCCTGGAGATGTTAGTTCCGCAAACTACAACTTTCCTTTCAACAAAAGAAATATTCCATCACGCATAATTATTTGAATTGGCAGAATTAATGCGTGTGAAAGCCTATTTCGAACGCCACATCTTTCAACAAGAAGGGCAAAGCCCATACGACTCACATGCTTGACCTTGACCTTTACATGACCTTTCTAAACCTAGCAATGACATCATACACTAAGAACTGCTTTACACATTTTTCCTACCAAAAAGGTCATCCAAGGTCATGCAACACAAAGCTGTTAATTCAAGACATAGGAAGTACAATGGTGCTTATTGGCTCTTTCTACCATGAGATATGGTCACTTTTAGTGGTTCACTACCTTATTTTGGTCACATTTCATAAGGGTCAAAGTGACCTTGACCTTGATCATATGTGACCAAATGTGTCTCATGATGAAAGCATAACATGTGCCCCACATAATTTTTAAGTTTGAAACAGTTATCTTCCATAGTTCAGGGTCAAGGTCACTTCAAAATATGTATACAATCCAACTTTGAAGAGCTCCTGTGACCTTAACCTTGAAGCAAGGTAAACCAAACTGGTGTCAAAAGATGGGGCTTACTTTGCCCTATATATCATATATAGCTAAGGTATTGAATCTCAAAAACTTCAGAAAAAATGGGAAAAATGTGAAAAATAGCTGTTTTTTAGACAACAATTACGGCCCCTGCGACCTTGACCTTGAAGCAAGGTCAAGTTGCTATGTATGTTTTTTGGGGCCTTGTAATCATACACCATCTTGCCAAATTTGGTACTGATAGACTTAATAGTGTCCAAGAAATATCCAACGTTAAAGTTTTCCGGACGGACGGACGCCGGGACGGACGGACGGACGGACGGACGGACGACTCGGGTGAGTACATAGACTCACTTTTGCTTCGCATGTGAGTCAAAAATGTTTAAAGGACAGGTCACATACATACACACACACAAAACTACAGTGTATCTAGGAAGTGGTGATCATTAAGTAAAGCAGAAAGAAAGACCAGAAGAGGGGTGAAACTGCAGCCAACAGAAACCATCTATACCAGTCTGCCTCAGGGCTGGACCTAGTGTATGAGAGGGAATGGCTTTCAAAAGGAGGCAGGGTACAGGGGCTGGACCTAGAGTATGAGAGGAAAGGGCTTTCAAAATGAGGCGGGGGTACAGGGGCTGGCCAGGCTCCTAAGATGGTGCTTACATTTTATCATTTGAAAGTGGTATTCTAGGTCTCCCCTTGAGAAAAAGGTTTCATTTGCCGGCTGGGTGGGGGGATTCCACACCCCAGGACCCCCCTTCCCTAGGTCCAGCCCTGTGTCATGATTGTAACACAGCTTAGTGAACGGGCGTCATGCATTTTTCACTTCAAAAGGGAGGCAACACTTCTATCTCAATGCTGCATCTTCTGTATCCTGCAGTTTTCTCCCATTTGCTAGTGCATACGTCTATTTCATGTTCTCCTAGAATATACGCCCACTGAGGCAATCATACAAATTCGTATAAATGAAAGCATGCACTTGCGAGCGTGCGCACGCACACACCCACACAGACAATCACAGCTTTGTTCCCCTTGCCTCACTCCTCACAAGACCAATGTCAAAATGCAGATACAAATTCCTTTTTATTTCTATTGTTGGAAGAATACTGTAAAACCCACAGTAAAATTGCCTATCCAAAGCACATGTAAACGTACATCACAAACAAAATGTCTTCTCAATCATAGTTCACTCAATGACATCGCAACAGGAAAATGTGACCCTCCACCACGGAATGAGTCGTATGTCACCTCGCGCGGTTCTGCGCTAGGCTTAATATAAGTCCGGGGGGGTGTGTGTCTGGGAACAGTGTGAGGGCCACCTTAGTCACAGGCTTATAACTCAAAAAGTTTTCGCTCTTTTCACCACTAGATAGAGCATTAAAAACTCTTTAGGAAAATGTAAAAATATGAAAATCAAGCAAAGGTGACATGCGACTCATTCCGTGGTGGAGGGTCACAAATGATACTGTTAGCACAGAGCCTGAAAAGATGCAAACTAAATTACATTATACGAACAAAATCTGAACCAGGGTGGCAATGGTGTTTCTGGAATGTATACTTCATAAAATACAATTGCATGTATTTATGTACAATTGTCAATTTTTAGCAGTGCAGCTATAGCATAAAATTCATGTGCTTAGTCAGCATCGGCACCAAAATGACAGCCTGTAAGAGCGAAATCTAATAAACAAATTGCTGACAATGGAAGTAAAAATCGTTCAAGCTTTATGTTTCATTAACAGCCATGTACTTTTGTATATTTGATTTCCCAGATTAGAGATAAAATTGTGACAGCTTTATTAAAAGGAAGCCTAGCAGCAGAAAATATGACATCTTACAGTTTTATTTCATATTTAATTCACACAACAATATCAACAGTATCATTATTACAGCGGAAATCTCATAATACACACACACAAAAACATGTAAAATACAGTGACCCCCCCCCCCCCCCCCCCCCCTTCAGATTGTGTGTCCTTAAGCATTGTAAATTTACCTCCATATCTGGACTCCCTCCTTTTAACCCCTTCACTACCACAGTATAACAGCATTATCCGAACGGTCTAAGGGAAAGAACTGTGTTTAGAACCCCTACAAGTACTTGGGCAGTGGTTACCTCCCATTTAGTTTTCAGAAATGTCCTGAAATGTTGACACAAATCCCACGTATGAGATACGGTTATGGGCGTAGGACAAACCGAAAATGACCACGTATTATTACTTACGGGGTGGGCAGTGAAGGGGTTAAAGACAAGATTTTTACAGATCTTTGAAGGTCTTAAAATATTTGTGTCTGTGGGGAGGGAGGGAGGGAGGGAGGTATTGTAGCCTGAATTATCGGTATCAAGAATGTCATCAGTGTCTTCAAATCACCATCATTGTGTTGAAATCACCATCAATGTGATAAGTGTGTTAAAATCAACATCTACTCTTGTTCAAATCACCATCTATCACTGTGTTCAAATCACCATCTACTCTTGTTCAAATCACCATCTATCACTGTGTTCAAATCACCATCTACTCTTGTTCAAATCACCATCTATCACTGTGTCCAAATCAGCATCTACTCTTGTTGAAATCACCATCAGTGTGTTCAAATCACCATCTATCACTGTGTTCCAATCACCATCTACTTTTATTCAAATCACCATCAGTGTTCAAATCACCATCAGTGTGTTCAAATCACCATCAGTGTGTTCAAATCACCATCAGTGTTCAAATCACCATCTACTCTTGTTCCAAAGTGGCCATGTACACTTTCTCCTCCATGGCGCCGATGAACTTGCTCTCATCTCCACGAAGACACAGCGTCTCAGACTCCAACTTGGGACCAGACTTTTCCTGAAACAAGAACAAGAGAACAATGAAAATTTACTCACCAGAAACATTGACAGTAAAAAACGAACACGGATCGGTTTCGACGTTATGTCTTCATCAGCAAAAAATAATGTCTTGTAATTCAATCAAGCTGGATTTAGAAAGTAACAGATTCTGTGATTGGTCAAATTATCGGTGTTTACCTCTGATGAACACCGGAAATCTACTCATTGAGCTGGCTCAACTAGTCTCTGTTAGCCTGCAGGGTCATAGTCAAGTAAAAAACAAACAAACAAACAGAATTGTGGAAAATAATGGGACAATAATTCATGCGGAAAGATGACGTCAATTGATGCATGAATTCTTCTGGGCAACGTGAGGCAATTCCAAAACATCTGTTAAATTCTTTTGAGAGGAGAGACATTTTTTTGCTGTTCAGTGATCACGAAAAAAAAGATGAAAAATATATGTGAAAGAATTAAGCGGGAGCAGAGTGATAGGATGGCGACACGTTTCTTCGGACTTGACTCTTGCGGGTAAGTAAACTGAAAGAAGTATGTGAACAGAACGGAATCATTTTAGCCTTGTTGCAATCGCATGAAACCAAAATAAAGTTCAGCGACAGATTGAATTACAATAACACTGACAGGCTTCCATAGATTTGAAACTTCTCAGTTAGGCCACAAAAATTTTTTGTCTGTTTCTGGTCACCCAACCGACCCTAAATTTCGGCGCCGACCCTAAACTTTTTTTTTCCAAACTCAAAATTTTTTTTTTTTTTTTTTGGGTGGTAAAGGACAGGGTGAGAAAATGAACAACAAAAACGTGTGAAAACGAAAGTCCGCTGACGATTTGTAAATGTGTTGAGTGTCTTGTCTCTATGTATAGTGAATCCAGTCTCTTTGCGCGATTTTTAAAGTTAGTTTTATTGGTCTACATTTGGGGTAAAAAAAATTTAAAAAAAATAAAAAAAATCCCTACCTACCGATCCTATTTTTTTTTAGCCATTTTACCAGAAACAGACAATTTTTTTTTTGGCCTTATTATGGTCTCAAAGACTAATCTAAGTGTCTAATGTGTTCTAACAATGGGTAGTGCACCTCCAATCAACCCTACATAAACATTGTCAGAACAGCAACAAGACATGAACAGTCAACAACAGAACCCTATCAGAACTCTGCACCAAACATTCACTGGGAGACCAACACAATAACTGACATTTCATTCAGGTCGCTTCTGTTCAAAATTACTTTACTTACCTTGTGCATAGATGCTTTCTCAAAGTTTTGCTCTCCACATTTTCTGCAAGAAACAAAAGAAGACAATCATAAAACACATCCAGCCTGACAAGTGCTTGCCCCCAAAAATCATAAAAGACTGTAAGCAATAAAACAAATTTTATCTGTGCCTTGGTGGAAGCAATGAGAACCAAGAACAACTTCATTCAAACACCACTCTTGTCAACTTGTGTTTACTCTCAAATTCAATTACAAATCTATGGCGGGGTAAAAACGGTCATACACATAAAAGTTGTGGGAGTTCCAGCCGAATGAACGAAGAAGAAGAAATTACAAGTACACTCATAGGAAAGCACACTGACTAGCACACACACACAGCCACACAATGACATTCACACAGTGAGAAACGAATGAATGCAATAATCTCGCACCCCATAATACAGAATCCTGTTAGTGGTTTCTGTGGACAGTACTTACTTGCAAGGTGACGTGGGGTATCTGTGCAGGGACACTGTGCGATGTTTACACTTCTTGCAGGCAAAGAAGGTGCGTCTGCCCTTGTGTCGCTTGACACTGTGGCCTTCCTGCTTGCACCGCTCCCCCACAGACATGGCCGTGTACTTGCACTGACACAAACAAAGGGAGAGAATAATAGTCTTTCTTTCATGGAATCAGACAATTTTCCTCAAAGACAAGAAAAACAAATGCTCATACGACTCATCTTTTGTCATTCATAATATGAATTAAGATGTTTTGTGTGTGCTCTAGCTCCATGAAATAATGTTGAAGAAAACGATGAGTTCTTTCTGACTTATTGACCCAAACCTGACATGACCATGACCCCTATCAATCCATTTAGCGACCACCTCTCAACAACCACCACCTGTCACCACCCCAAAGGATCCCTAACGAGGTTTTTTCCCCAGTACAGTGACCAGCTCTCTGCAATGACCACTTTTAGTCAGTGCCTTGGGTTATTGACAGGCAAAACAGGTAAAACTTGCTGCCGCTTTGTGAGGAAAGTGACTGTTGTAAGGTGTTACCTGTGCACAGGTGACGACGGAGACCTCCATGGACGTGACGGACTTCATCTTTTCCTCCATCATCTCTTTCTTCTCCAGGTTGTCAAAGTAACGGTCCTCCCTGTCCGCCTCCGCCTGCCACAGAAACACGACACAGTTAAGACTTGAAGCAATAAATTCTCTGCTGCTTTCAACCTTGCCTTGCGTTGCGTTGCGTTGTGTGTATGTACATGCAAAAACATTCATCTGTTGCATGCTTGTGATTATTTGTTTAAGAGTAGCAATCTTTAGCTAGGCGTCGCAATTGCCCTTTAAATGTAGCATTGGCAGCTCTGTTAAAGCAAACATGGACAGCAGAGAACAATGCATGAAACAAGAGACACATGAAGCAGTGAAGGTCCCACCCACCTGTGCTAAGGCCCCAGTGTGCAATGACCGTGAACCTTCTTCTTCCATTAGACGCCCAGGGTCAACATTCTGACTAAGGGAACCCTACCCTATTCTATGCAAAAAGCTAGCCATCACAGTACAATGCACAAGACAAGAGACACATGAAGCAGTGAAGGTCCCACCCACCTGTGCCAAGGCCCCAGTGTGCGATGACCGCGCCTTCAGCAGCTGCTTGACCTCCTCCGAGTTGGGGTCCACGTTGCCAAGGAGACGGGACCTCTTCCTGGCTGGCTGGGAATCGTCAGGGCTGGAATGCTCGCCTTTGTCTTTACTTTCATTCTCTGCACAATGCAACACGTAATGCAACACGTAATGGTGGAAGGAGGACATTTGTGAGAGGCACACTGCCAATGTGTAACACCATAGAGTGACTTCTGTGATAACAAATATATCGACCCAACGGTCTTTTAGGTGAACAGACAAACAATTAGTCACAAAACTCTAAGCTTGATGTAATTTTCGTTCGGTGCCAGGCGAGCAGACAAAAATTACATCAAGCTAAGTTTTTTGAGACTGAGTGTTTGTCTGTTCACCCAAAAGACCGTTGGGTCAAAATATTTGTACGTATTTTTGTCAATAACAACGTTCCAACAACTTACCTTTCTTGTTTTTTTATTCTGAATTTTTGAACGTTGGCAGTCTCTTTGTTTTTGGATTAGACTTCTATGATAGTTCTAGTCAATAATATTTTCTCAAAAAAATCCCCCACTCCAAGTGGGACTCCCTACCTATGCAAGACCGATCTTACATTACAATCTTTCCATGTTTGAATTGATTTACGCTCTTCGTGTAATTCAAAAGAAATCAAAAAGTTACATAGGAATAGGCATAAGAGTAGCCATAGTAAAACCGAGATAAGCGTTTTTTGAACTAACAGGTTATTAATAAAAATGTCTGCTCTACATGAGGTGAACCCGAACCATTAGCAACAGAAAAGGTCAACAATAGAAATTACAAAAGTACAAACATTAGCATTATGTGAAAGCTTACCGATATTTTCTATCACACGCTTGCGAACTCTCTCTGGATCGGGCGCTGCACTGCGGACTGAGTTAGGATCCACCTTGGCAATCCCGCCCTTGGCCTGCACTTTTTCAATGGCTTTTCTCTGCAAGCAAAACAGACAGTCAAAAAACAGGACCAAGCCAAGTTGCTCTCACATATAATGCTCGTACATTTTAAGGGATGCGCTTGTTGGTTTGTGAAAGAAGGCAGAGCAAATGGCTAAGCTGATGAGGCTGTGGGTTGTTGCGTGCAATCTCCTTGTCATGTTTGAACCAAAACTGCGTGAAGCTGGGCAAAACTTGTTTAGTATCTGTATAAAAAAAACAGATGTAGCCTGCCATTCATGCTTGAACCCAATCTTTAACAGAGTTAATTTGCCATGTATCAACAATCCACTGAAGTAAAAAGATAGCAATTCAAAACCATTACCACGATCAACAACAGCAAACATACCTGCCAGTCTAGTAAAAAACAAAACAAACAAGAGGCGAAGCCTTCAAGGCTCACGTAAGAAATCGACAAACAGTAACACAAACTCAATCACTCCGTCACACACTCACACACAGTACACACACACACACACAGAAAGAGCATATAGGTGAAACTGTGCAAGAAAGCGAGACACTAGATCTAGATCTGTCTGTCTGCATGTAGCCTACTTGCATGGACACGACTGCCAAATAGTCTCGGCCCGCTCAAAATAACAATCACCGAGACTTTCAATAATTCCATCGCGTGACGTCTAACCCTCGTACGTCATAATGTGACGTCAATGTAATATGACGTCTTCAAATGTTAAAGTTTCTACCACAGACATACATACATACATACATACATACGCACGCACGCACGCACAGACAGACAAAAGTTAGCATCGCATAGGCTACACTTCGTGAGCCAAAAACTCTTCCAATATACAGTACACTCATAACAAAAAATAAAGCATGGACACCTACATGTATACCAGTCACATGTGCAAACAGGCCTTTAAGAACAATACAAGTCTTTTTGATCTTGTGCCGTCCCTCTAACTGTAACTTACTTTGGCCGCTTCAGCTGACCGGGACTTGGTGTGGGACTTGCGTGGAGCATCATCAAAGAAGAGATCAATTTTGGCTCCAGGATAAAATCCCTTCCCAATCACTGGTTTACCTGCAAACACAACAGGCATTCCTGAGAGCGATAACAAAACTGTTATGAGTATGACAAGACCGACACAGTGACTGTTACGTGTATGAGCGCAAAGTGAAGAAAATGACCATGCCAAACTGATACAGTGGAACCTCCATTTTGAGGTACTGTACTGTACTGCTGGTTGGTGGACATGCATAGTGCAAACTCTCTTCTTGTTTGGTTTGTTTTCTATTGCTGTCAAACATAAATAAACCATAACTCTTTCTGACCGGTTCCGCGATTACGTCACCCCGTAACACAAAAAGCAACAATTAACTAACTAACTAACACATTTTTACTTCAGTCAGTGGAAAATTGAAAATTTTGATCTAAATTTTAATTTGATTATATACTTACCCAACTCACATAACGCAATTTACTTCAGTTTAGTGCTAGGACGCTGAATAGCATCGCCTTGGTAACAAGGGGAGGTCACCCTAAAAAAGAGCTACCTTGACCCCTTAACATGACAAAGTCACGCGTGACTTCGCGACCTTGCCGCCATCTTTGAATCATTCAATCGAAAGCGAACATTGAAAAATTTCCCTCTTTTTTAGGACAACAAGAAGAGCAAACGCTCGATCGAGTCACTTTCGCAGTTCTGAATATTATATGAGGCATCAGATGGACAGGAAGAAATTGCTATTCACAACACAATGAGTCACGTTCACATAAAATTTGAGCCCGGTCACTTTTATAGTTTCCGAGAAAAGCCCAACGTTAAGTTGTGTGTTGCCGAACAGAAAAGGCTAGTTATCTCCCTTGTTTTTCTGATAACGTTCGTAAAAGGCTACAGATGTAAATACTTTGATGTAAAGAATAATCCTACAAAGTTTCAATCACATCCGATGAACTTTGTCAAAGATATAAAATGTCTAATTTTTCCTTTGACGCTGACCTGTGACCTTGAAAAAGGTCAAAGGTCAACGAAACCATCGTTAAAGTGTAGAGGTCATTGGAGGTCACGACTAAACAAAATATGAGCCCGATCGCTTTGATAGTTTCCGAGAAAAGTCCAACGTTAAGGTGGTGTCTACGGACGGCCGGCCGGCCGGACAGACTAACACTGACCGATTACATAGAGTCACTTTTTCTCAAGTGACTCAAAAAACCCCATAAAACCCCAAAAGCGGGGCAGGCGGGCGGGTATCCACTATGTGAGTTGGGTAAGTATATAATCAAATTAAAATTTAGATTAAAATTTTCAATTAAATTACATATCTTATCCCAACTCACATAACGCAGAATGCTAATGAAGGAGGTGGGAAAACAAAATTCCACTTACCTCAGACAGAAGGTAAGACTTGTCCAGCTGCGACAATGGCTGGTAGGGAGCTACTGCCATCATGACGAGTGCTGGCCACATCTCGCAGGTAAAAGTTGATGAAAACGTCCTGCGATTTCCAGTAGGCAGCGTCTAGGACCTCTGCCAGCCTGCCTGAGCGGAGGACTGCCAGAGAAGTAGCCCAGGCCCTGGCTTCATGAGTTCTTGACGACGTCATAGGAAGGACAGAATGCCCAATCCCAACTTGTCTGTGCCACCACGCATACGCTTGTTTAATAAGCGTAGAGACCCATCTTGCCAAAGTGACCCGCGACACGTCCTTGCTCCTTTCAGTGTTAATTGAGATGAAGAGCAGTTTTTGGTCCCTAGACCTAATAGGCGTGGTACGGGATAAGTAGCTGGTAAGAGTACGAACAGGACAATTGACCATATCAGGGTCACCAGACGCTAGAATCCTACTTAAAGGAGGAATGCGAATGACAGGGGAGGACAGACCAGGTTTTTGGTTTTTGGCAAGGAACTCTGGCCGAAATCTTAAAACAACAGAGCCATCGCTCTCAAAAGAAATATCCTTAGCCAGGCCTGAGAGAGAGTGCACCTCACTGCCTCTACGGGCAGAGGCTAACAAAACGAGGAACAAGGCTTTACGAGTCAAGTTAGCTAAGCTCGCTGAAGCTAAAGGTTCGAAATCCGAAGAGGCTAGAAACTTGAGTACCAAAAATAAGTCCCACGCGGGAAGAGGGGACTTAGCCTTCGCAAAGCCAATCGCTGCCCCCTTAAGAACACTAGCAATTACACCGCCCAGGTTAATGCTATGCCCTAATTGCTTCAGAGTAGAAGAAATGGCTGAGCGCCTGACTCTCAAAGAAGAAGGAGCCAAGCCCTGAGCAGCCAAACACGAGAGATGATTTGCTACATGCATAGAGCGAGGAGAAGTAGCAGTAACTCCATTCTCCGAGCACCACTTTGTCCAAGCTGACCAGTGTGACGCATAAACAGTGCTGGTCGATTCCCTGTGGGCCTTTTGGACAAAGCCTAAAGTAGCGTCTGAGGCGCCAGAACGGCGCAGCGATACCCGGACAGCTTCCAGGCGTGAAGCCGTAAGAACTGGGGGTTCTCATGAGGAACCCCCGATCTTGGTTGCACGAGATCTCCCTTTTTCACGCCTAGAAAGAAGGGAGGGCCGTCTCCGAGACGAAGGAGGTCGGGGAACCAATGTTGGCTGGGCCACCAAGGGGCCACCAACACCAAGCAAGGCTGTTCCAGCTCCGCCTTCCTGAGAACCTTTCCCAAGAGATGAAACGGGGGGGAAAGCATAAGCTATCAGACGCGACCAGTCTTCTTCGAGGGCGTTTGTTTCCCACGCCTCTGGGTCTGGAAAGGGGGAGACAAAGACCTGAAGCCTGCGGGAGAATCTTGTCGCAAACAGATCGACTGTAGGCTTGCCGAAATGCAACCACAGACGTTGTAGGACCTGATGAGTCAGTCCACTCCGTGTGCATCGTACGCGACGGGCGACTGAGGTAGTCCGCAAGAACGTTGAGTTTGCCTGGGATGTATTTCGCTGACAACAGAATAAGGTGCTGGCTGCACCAGGCCAGAATCTGACATGACCTGACAGAGAGAGTGAGAGACAAAGTGCCTCCCTGTCTGTTGATATAGGCCGCCACGGTCGTGTTGTCTGTGCGAACCCGAATGTGTTTGTTCCTGACCAGAGACAGAAACGATTGGAGTCCCAGGAAAACAGCCTCTAACTCTAGGGCATTGATGTGCCACCCACTCTGCGTCTCGTTCCACAGGCCTGACGCAGTGTGAACAGAAAGATGGGCACCCCAGCCCTCCATAGACGCGTCTGTGAACAGAAACTCGTCCGGGGGGGCCATCGAGATTGGCACTCCCTGTGAAATCCAGGGGAGCAGCCACTGCCTCGTTGTGTGCCGAAACCAGCTTTCGAGAGAGACTACTGTCTCCCAGCCCTGAAGAGAAGGCTTCCACAGCGAACTCAGGGCAGCCTGAAATGGCCGCTTGTGGACTCTGCCTAAGGGCACAAGAGTGGCCATCGATTCCATTTGGCCAAGAAGAGAGGTCAGAACACGTACAGACGCTTTCCTTTTCAAGCACAGAGTTCGAATCAAACTTTGCAACTTGTCCACCCTTCTCTGTGAAGGGCGTACCAGCCAATCGACGGTGTTGAACGTCATGCCCAAGTACGTAAAATCCTGGGAAGGCGTGAGTTCTGACTTCAGCTGGTTGATTGAAAAGCCCAGTTCTAGTGCTTGACTGAGCACCAACTGAGTATGTGTCTCGCACAACTCCGAGCTCTGATTTAGAACAAGCCAGTCGTCGAGATACGCCCGAAAACGCACCCCTTTCTGTCTGACCAGCGCGCAAAGCTGGCGGACCACCATCGTGAATATCCATGGTGCAAGGGATAAGCCGAACGACAGAGCTCGGAACTGATAAATCTTCTTGCCCCATAGAAATCTCAGCCACTTCCTGTGCGCAGGATGAATGAGAATGTGGAAGTAGGCGTCGGTTAAGTCTATTGACGTCACCCAGTCTCCTGGCCTGAGTGCGTCTCGAACCGACGCCGGAGTCTCCATCCTGAACTTCACCACTCTGAGGTATTTGTTCAGAGGAGAAAGGTCCAACACTGGGCGCCAGGCGCCCGAGGCTTTTGGCACCACAAAAATTCTGCCGTAGAATCCCGGCGAATTGTGGTCCAACACCTCCTCTATCGCTTGCTTCTCTAGCAACGAGTAGACCTCCCCCTGAATGGCCTCCTGAGCCTCCCTTCTCTTGGGAAAACGAAAAGAGGGAGGAACCCTGGTCAACGGGGCCTTGCCGTCTAACCAGAGGAGCCGGAACCCCGAACGCACGATGCTCACTATCCACTGGCTGTTTACTAGCAGTAACCAAACCAGTAGGGCCCTGGAGGGGCCGCCCGCCACCAAAGGGGTGGGGGCCAGGTGAGCAAGTGGTTCGGGGGGGCATCATTGGGGGGGGGGGCTTGTGCCCCAATCCCCGCGATTTGCCAAACGATGGAGCCTTCTTCGGGTAAGGGGCACCTCCGCCCCTACCCCGAGAAGAAGAACCTCGGCGCTGAGCCTTGCCTCTGTAAGAACCCGAAGAATGGGGCTTAGACGAGGTCTGGTTCTTGTTCTGGTGCGAGATACCATGGTGAGCAATCTGAGCTATGGCCATGTCTCTTGCGTCCTGCGTCTCCTTGCGAAGAGCATCCAAGGATGGTTGACCGAGCAACGCACCCTCAACAAACGGAGAGGACTTAAGAGACTCAATGGTAACTTTGTCCTGAATCCGAGATCCCGTGAGGAAAGCTGACCTCCGAGCATGGACAGAGTGAGCATAAAGGCGAGCTGACAGATTCATCTGTTCAGCCGACACCTTAGCCAGAGAGGCTAGCAGAATAGTGACATCCAACTCCACAGCATCGTCCCGAAACTTGAAAGGATCTAAAGACGACGCAATAGACCTTGACAGAGATCTTTGCAAAGTCTCAGAAAGAGACAACAACTCAAGCAGACGCCTGCCAGTCTCCTCCAGAGACACAAGAGAGGCTTCCGTGTAAGGGACTGCTCTATCTCTGCTGTAACCGTCTTGCCTAAGTGCTGCGAGTTCCGGTGTGACCGGAAGCGTTGAACGCGGCAAGGCATACGAATCAATGAGATTGACCGGGGTATGAGACAGCAAAAACCTCTTAGCAGTGCCGTGAGGCAAAGCTGAGGCTAGACCCGATGTAGCCAGATAAGGCTGTACCGAATCAGGAGCCTGACCATGAGCTGTTAACAGTGGGACAGCTTGGGAAGCGCCACCAGACTGACCAGCCGCCAGTAGCTTTGAAAGCTCAAACGCTACTAAAGGGGATTCCCGAAACCGGAACTGCTGTTTCTCGTCCTTAGCCGAACGAAAATCCCCTAAAGCAGAAGGGGGATGTACGACCGAACCGGAAGGTGTCGTCACCCCCTCCTCAAAATACCGAGAAGCCACTTCCGCCGCTAAAGCCAGAGCTTGCGGAAGCTTAGTCGGTATGCGGAAGTTGACATCTTCGTCACCCTGGACGGAAGAGCCAAAATCCGACTCGTAGTCCCTCACTTCCGTGAAGTCAGGCAAGACACTTCCGCCGTGACTACCATAGTCCGACGAAGCGTCGCCCGGAAGAGACGCCACACGAGGGATTTTAGACCCAAGCGGCACGTCTCTAGGGGAAAGCTGTAAAAGCTGTGCTGCCGCACCGACTGCTCTTCCAGAGAGCGACGGCGGACGCACTTCCCCTGTTCGGTCGGAGACCGAACGCGTGTCTGGGCTTTACCCTCGAACTAGAAGTTCACTCGATCGGAACGACGTAGAACGAGGGCCTAAGCTTTCGCGCACACGTACCGGTGTGGCTACTCTCTCCAAACCACGCACTTCGTTTTGGCCGAAGAACCCGGTTACTGGCGAAGTATAAATACCTTGATCGTCGTCAGTCCAAAAGGCCTGGGAACGCAGCAGGGGAACACCACGGCTACCATCAAACGAGGCGTGTACGTCGGCAGACGTAATGGTGGAGGAAGGCGGAACACGCACCCTGCCAAGGGAACGCACACCTCCCACACTGGAAGGCAAAGACAACATCTCAGCCTTGGTAGATGATAACTCGGCTGAAAGAGAGGATATCTGAGCACTCAAGGAGTGCAAAATAGCAGAAACATCCTGCTTCTCGCCGACAGGACCTGAACCGGACAAGACCGGTGAAGTAGCTGAAGGCAAACTAGGCATAGCTGGAGAATTAGGTAAATCTATCGCAACATCAAACGAGGATTTAGTCAAAGGGTCCGTGACTTTAATCGAAGCTTGACCTGCCGAACTCTTCGACTTACGAGAAGGCTTCTTTGTGGGAGAAGGCTCGGCCACTGACTTAGCATATTTCTTCTTTTCCTTATCCGACATGGCGGACGGAAAAAATGTAAACAAAGCTAAGTACTCGACAAAACCTAAGTCACAAAAACGATAACAAACGACAAAAAAGCTCACCCAAACACACAGTAGGAGCAGAGGGACCGTGTGCAAGTACCAAGGCAGGGTCTGACAAAGGCAGAAGTCAGACAAACCGGCTGAAAGCCGGAGCAAAATCAAAACACGTCTGTAGACACAGACCGCTGAAGAGTGAATGATTCAAAGATGGCGGCAAGGTCGCGAAGTCACGCGTGACTTTGTCATGTTAAGGGGTCAAGGTAGCTCTTTTTTAGGGTGACCTCCCCTTGTTACCAAGGCGATGCTATTCAGCGTCCTAGCACTAAACTGAAGTAAATTGCGTTATGTGAGTTGGGATAAGATATGTAATTTAATTAACATCTGTTCTAACACCCCGCCACGTTTGAAGTTAACAGTGAACAAGTAGACAGATACAGCACAGCAGTTTGTGACAGGTGAGAAGTGATACACAACTATGGCAGCTCCCGTCGTAAATGGGTCAAGGAGTTTTTCGTTCTGCCCATTGTTTAGAATCAAAAACAAAAAAGGTTCAGTCTATGGAACGTTTAATCATAGACAAAATAAAACATTCACAAGTAGGTGGATTTTGGAACCTTAGCAGTATATCTGTTATGGATATTATCATTCTTCATTCATGGGCTGTAACCCCCACAATCACTCATGTTGTTGCACCAGTGGGTTTTTAAGTGTATGACAGTTTTTACCCCGCCATTCAGACAGCCATACGCCGCTTTCGGGGAAAGAATTTTGGATTTTGATTAGTAGAACTTGCCATCTGACTGGGTGGCGGTGGCGCTCTGAGCCTTGCTGCGCTGGGCCTCTGCTGCCTGCTGTTTCCTCTGACTCAGCCTCTGTGCTATCTCCTGGCGGTGCTGCTTCAGCAGGTCGATTGCCTGCACCGACTGGAATGACTTGCCGGTGCCATTCGTGTCCGTGCCATCTGCAAGGAGAACACCCTGTAGATTTAAAACCTGGTGGATCTTTCCACTGCTTCAGGAGGTCGAATTGCCTGCACCGACTGGAACGGCTTGACCGCGTCATTCGTGTCAGTGCCATCTGGAAGGAGAACACCTCGTAGATATAAAACCTCTTAAGGTTGACCTTTCCACCTTTCCACTGCCTCAGCAGGTCAATTGCCTGCACCGACTGGAACGGCTTGCCCGCGCCATTCGTGTCCGTGCCGTCTGCAAGGAGAACACCCTGTAGATATAAAACCTCCTGTGGTTGACCTTTCCACTGCCTCAGCAGGTCGATGGCCTGTACCGACTGGAACGGCTTGCCCGCCCATTTCGTGTCCGTGCCGTCTGCAAAGAGAACACCTTGTAGATATAAAACCTCTTCTTCGTTCATGGGGTGAGACTCCGAACACTGAAAAATGCACCGGAAGAGGCATGCTGACAGACAAAATTGTTCCCACCTTCATTGCAGCCTTCCTGCTTGGCCATGTGTTTCACAAGGTTCATGGACCCAGGGGATGGTACCGCTAGCATCTTGATACTGCAAACAACAAGCAGAAAAAGTTTTACCAACATGTCCATGAACAAGGACAGCAAACACTTATACAACTCACCCTTGTGTATATATGTGTCATATAAATCAGACACAAACCATCTGCCACTCTAGCTCCATGAAGAGTGAAGAAGTCATGATGCAAGATGTTAGTGTAAAGTTTTCCTCACTTTGCACAAGACTTTCCTCTTTTCTCGCAACTTCCCTCACTTGTTACAAGAATTTCCTCACATTTTACAAAAGACGCCCTTTTTCTTCTACAGGATTTTCAACACTTGAAACAATACGACCCCCCCCCTCCCGTCACAAGGTGTTCCTCACGTCTCACAAAACCTTCCACGCTTGTCACACGACACCCTCACAAAAAGTTGAGATGCTCACAAGATTTTGCTCATTCCTCACAAAAAGTTGATGCTCACAAGATTTTGCTCATTCCTCACAAAAAGTTGAGATGCTCACAAGATTTTGCTCACTCCTCACAAAAAGTTGAATTACTCACAAGGGCTGCTCGTGCTGGCTTGCCATCTTGGTCTCGACCTTGACCTGGTCTGCGGGCACCAGCCCCTGAATGGACAGCGTGGAGACCTTGCGCTGGTCTTGCTGCGTGGCCTGCGCTTGGAGCTTGCCCAAGGTCACTGTGTCCTTCTTGCCCCCGCCGCAACCTTTACCTCTGTCAGCATCACAATGCAACAGTTAGCTTCAATTAAAACGGTTTTAAAAATACAGCAGAACCCGCTAATTTTAAGATCCCCCAATTTAAAACTTCCCCCGCTTTAAGAAATTGCTTTTTCAGATTTTTTTTCCATAACTTCTGTAGATTGACCTCCATTTCAAAACGTCCTCCTTTTTAACACCTGATTTTCTCACATTTGTGGAGGACTTAAAAGGGAAGTTGGGCGGGGATGTAGCTCAGTCAGGGCGGGGATGTAGCTCAGTCAGGGCGGGGATGTAGCTCAGTCAGGGCGGGGATGTAGCTCAGTCAGGGCGGGGATGTAGCTCAGTCAGGGCGGGGATGTAGCTCAGTCAGGGCGGGGATGTAGCTCAGTCAGGGCGGGGATGTAGCTCAGTCAGGGCGGGGATGTAGCTCAGTCAGGGCGGGGATGTAGCTCAGTCGGTAGCGCGCTGGATTTGTATCCAGTTGGCCGCTGTCAGCGTGAGTTCGTCCCCACGTTCGGCGAGAGATTTATTTCTCAGAGTCAACTTTGTGTGCAGACTCTCCTCGGTGTCCGAACACCCCCGTGTGTACACGCAAGCACAAGACCAAGTGCGCAACGAAAAAGACCCTGTAATCCATGTCAGAGTTCGGTGGGTTATAGAAACACGAAAATACCCAGCATGCTTCCTCCGAAAACGGCGTATGGCTGCCTAAATGGCGGGGTAAAAAACTGTCATACACGTAAAGTTCCACTCGTGCAAAAAAACACGAGTGTAGGTGGGAGTTTCAGCCCACGAACGCAGAAGAACAAAAAAAAAGAAAGGGAAGTTCAACTGTAGATTGCAAACGTTCCAAAATCCACAACAAAAAGCAAGAACGGTAAGTTTATGGAATGTTTCATTGACAAAAAGAAACATTCACTAAAACTTGATTTATCGATTTTTTTAAGAGAACGAACAAAAGACTACCACCAGCGCTATACACACAACAGATCAATACGTATGGAGATAGATGCTGAGCTCTCCTTCAGTTATCATTATTTTTTTTTGTTTTTTGCAATACTTCTGATCACCGGTAAAAAAAATAAAAAAAGCACAAAAAAAGCAACCAACAACAAAAACAAATGTTTTGTACTATTCTTACTCTAACTAAATTTTACAAGAGACAAGCATTAAGCATTTTTCAAAGCAAGGATTAACAGAACCTATAAAAAGATACAGATGAACATTTGCATGCGTACCAGACAAAATTGCCTGAGATATTTCATACTAAGTTTTTTGTGGAACATTTTCTCAAAGAGTTAGTATGGCTGGACGTAAATAATCAATTTGTGCCTAATAGCTGAAGTTATCTTTTGAAGCATTTCTAACCACAAACTTATGTTGAAGAGATAGTAAACTTACTTTGAAGAGATAAAGGTTTCACCCCCATAGAAAAAGGTGTCTCCCCCGAAGATTTTGCTTTTCAGCGATGACTTGGGGGTGGTGCCAGGACAGCTGAAAACACAATATAAAATGTGCAGTGGCTGTTTGATCGCACTTAGTGAAGCTGACCTTACAGCGGAAACAGAAATACTATCATCATATTTTCCTTAATTGTTTCACTCAGTGTAATAAAGAAAGAGTATATTCTTTGGTGTCAACGTACAGAGAAGGACCCCCCCCCCCACACACACAATATGAATCACTGTCAGTGACCTGTAAACTATTTCTATATCTTGATGAAGTGAGTCACAGTATGTCAGTACCTGCCATGCAGTTCACTTCGCTTGGCGGACTGCTTGCGGTAGGCTGTTTGGACATGGTATGTGCAGAAATCACCAAACTTTCTGCAAACAGAAAAAACGCATAAGGTGAACACAACGACAAGTGAAATGTGCAGACTATAACAAGCACCACTGCTTAAAAGTAAGGCAGAATTATCACTTTCTGGCATGAAAGATGTGCATTACCATATTTTTTAAAGCAAAATGCAAAAGTCAAGTCCAGTAGATTAATCCTGTTGTTGTTCCTCTCAGTCTCAAGATTTCCAGAACTAAAAAATATAAGGAAGCTGAACAGTATATCAAAGTAGAGCTAACTGAAACATGGACGCAACATTACTGCCCTTTCATAAGAAAGAAGCCTAAAAGACGTGTAAGATAAGATAGATGTGTTTACTTGTTGACAAAGTTTGTGTAAGATAAAAGAAGTGCAAGACAAGATAGATGTGTTTACTTGTTGGTGTGAGACAAAAGAAGTGTAAGATAAGATAGATGTGTTTACTTGTTGATAAAGTTAGTGTAAGATAAAAGAAGTGTGAAATAAGATAGGTGTGTTTACTTGTTGATGAAGTTAGTGCAGGTGGCGCCGCGCTTGGTCTTGCCAATGCACCAGCCAAGGTCACGGGACTGACCCACGTCCATCAACTGGGCCGCGTTGTTGATGGTGAACGCAACCTCCCCTGGGTTCTGAAGGATAAGGTTGAGGATAAGATTTCATATAGTCCTGTGAGGTTACCCTCAAGGAAATTCTGGCTGCATTCTCACTTGGGAAAGCTAGCTGCCATACAGTACAGCGCTACCCAATTTTTCCTCCCCTACATGTGTGTATTCATGTTTGCAAGCCCTGAGACGTTCGCTGTGAGCTTGGGATCTTTATCGTGCGCATGCGTGCACACAGGGGTGTTTGGACACAGAGAAGAGTCTGCACAAAGTTGACTCTGGGAAATAAATCCCTCGCCCAATGTGGGGATCGAACCCACGCCAATAG
The DNA here is from genome assembly GCF_037325665.1 of Littorina saxatilis. Classification (NCBI taxonomy): domain Eukaryota; kingdom Metazoa; phylum Mollusca; class Gastropoda; order Littorinimorpha; family Littorinidae; genus Littorina; species Littorina saxatilis. Next base: position 61,299,640 of record NC_090248.1, on the reverse strand, counting down.
TGACAACTTGTTTTGATGCGAGCGCCGCTACCGCCTGCGCTATTTCCTCGCGCTAAGTGAACAGTCAGTCACAGTCACAGTCAGTCACAGTCACAGTCAGTCACAGTCAGAGTCACAGTCAGAGTCACAGTCAGTCACAGTCACAGTCAGTCACAGTCAGTCAGTCACAGTCACAGTCAGTCACAGTCAGTCACAGTCACAAACATAAATTAACACGACAAACTTTATATCAATAAAAACAAAATAAAGTAAAGGGAGTCACATAACCATGTTTGGTCGAAGGGAAGCGAGATGCCAGAGATCTCAACTTTTCTTGGGCCAGCTTTATGAGGGCGGTACCCATCCCCTGAGTAGGGTCAGGTAACCATTTCTGGCTTGGTGGACTGGAAAGCACCCAGAAAAATTGGGTATTTGCATTCGCCCTAAGTGGGGGTCGATCCCAGACCGCCAGTGTAGAAAGCAAGCAGTCTTACTGTTATGACAATCCGGCATATCAATAGAAAGAGTTAAATAGCTTGGCCACTGTTAGAACATCATCTCAATTCAAAATCAGTTAAATGAGTTTAAGAGTAAGACTTACCCCTTTTAAGGCCCTGTTTTTTTCTCCAGACTTTCTTTTCATGTCTCTAAATTTACCTCCATTTTAAGACTTGATTTTTTTACACATTTTGAAGGTTTTAAAATGGGTGGGAAGGGGGGGGGGTGTGTGTGAGTGTCACCTTCTCCATGGAATCCATGATGCTGGGGTTGAGCAGACCGATGACAGTTCCTGCACCTGTCTTCCACAGCTGTTTGTACACCTGTCCGAAGAGGAAGAAACTGACCGTGGTGTCTGAGTCCTGCAGGTCACTCAGCGTCCAGATGCTGAACGTCTTGCCCTGTCAATGCACACATGTTGCAATCAAATCAAACAAGCACTGGGCTGTAGTGGTCACCACATCCCTCCCTGTTTTGACATTCCCCCCGGAAGTTGCTTTGCCATTTGTTCAGGAGACAGAAGTCACATCAACACAGTAAGGTTATTATACTTTGTGTGTGTGTGTTTGTTTGTTTGTTCGTTCATGGGCTGAAACTCCCACGGCTTTTACGTGTTTGACCGTTTTTACCCCGCCATTTAGGCAGCCATACGCCGCTTTCGGAGGAAGCATGCTGGGTATTTTCGTGTTTCTATAACCCACCGAACTCTGACATGGATTACAGGATCTTTTTCGTGCGCACTTGGTCTTGTGCTTGCGTTACACACGGGGGTGTTCGGATACCGAGGAGAGTCTGCACACAAAGTTGACTCTGAGAAATAAATTTCTCGCCGAACGTGGGGACGAACTCACGCTGACAGCGGCCAACTGGATACAAATCCAGTGCGCTACCGACTGAGCTACATCCCCGCCGTGTGTGTGTGTATTTGTGTGTGTGTGTATTTGTGTGTGTGTGTATTTGTGTGTGTGTGTATTTGTGTGCATGTGCGTGTGTGTGTGTGTGCAACACTCACGGTCTGTGATTTTCGAGAATCTGATTTCTTAACGATGACACCTATTGTGACCCAGTCACTCTGAAGGTCAGGACTTTTGACCTTGAGATGAAGCTTTGACAATGGAATCATCCGCCGTCCTTCCATTTTGGATCCCAGCATGATGGAAGAAATCTTCGGATTCCTAATGGACAATAAAAAGTTAAAAAAATTTTTTTTTAAAAAATGGAAATTTTCAATGAATGCACATCTGTGTAAACATATATGTAATATCCATGGATGCAAGCTTCAGGCATGGGATTCTGAAATGTTCCTTTTTACTCAAATTACTCATTCTGAGCATATCTGTGGTTTATACCTTCTCTTTAGTACTGTCTTTCCCTAACAACCCTCCCCCCCCCCAACCTTAATGAGCTGGAGCTTTGAAATGTACCAACACCATAAAGTGATCCTTACTCTTGCTTGGTTCAGATCATTATTTTTATTTGGGGGCATTAATTGCCATAAAACTAACCAAATTGTTGGAATTTCATCTAACAGCCTTTTTAAAAATACAAGTGATACAGCAGTCCCTGCAATGTACGGCCCCCGGCGTGAGCGGACACCTGACATGTACGGACACATTTGCTCCGCACGGAGTGTTTTCCTTCTATAGTTGCCCCCCCTTAAACGGACACCTGCAAAACGTGGACGCGGACAGTCATTTTCGGTCCCAACAGCAGGTCATACCTCCAATGTACGGACAGACCATCGTCAAATTTTCACCACAACAAAATCGATAACAGAGCAGTCCGGCTCTTGGTACAACGATCACAGCCGCAATGGTGTGATGACAGTCACTGATAACTTGAGTGCACGTGTACCCATCGTGTGTCTGTGTGTAACCTCTTTCATTGACAAGATACTCTTGTTTCCCCTCAGCCTTGACCAGTGAGTCGGTTGCCTAATCTATGAACCCTTCAGTTGTCTTGCTTTGTCAAAAGTTACGACACAGTCAACTGGTTTTGCTCTGAGTGAACAGTGCAGCTGGCCTCTCTGGCCACAGCCCCCAACAGTACATGGCTGGAGGGAGTGAGAGAGAGAAAGGGGGGGAGGGGGTGGAGGGTTAGCTGGCTAAACTCTGTGGGGTGTCCGGTGTCACCGCATGTCAGCAGGAAAAGCATTGGAGAGAAATAGAGAGGTGTACTCTTCCACACAATTTCCAAGCATAAGTTGTCACGGCTTGGGGTAGGCATTAGTGAGGGAGAGTGGGAGCTGTGTTATGTACAGTGTATTTCCGACTGAAGAGTGAAAAGTCACTGCCATGCCACATGATCGGCATGCAGTCAATAAAGCCAGACAAGAAACAAATAAATCGAAAATTTTTATCTAAATTTTGATTTGATTAATATACTTACCCGAATCACATGATTTGCATTGACCCACTTCGATGCTTAGGTTATGATAAAAGCTACCCCGTCTAGGTATAAGGGGAGCAACCCCAACTAAAAAAGTGACTGCACCAGCATGACTGGCACCCTGGGTTACGTCCCATGTAGCACACTACGTCATCAATGGTGCTGGTCACGTGATACCCCTTCAATCGACTAATAGAACATGAAAAAATCGAGCGGGGCAGGAGGGAGGGAATTACTCATGTGATTCGGGTAAGTATATTAATCAAATCAAAATTTAGATAAAAATTTTCGATTATAATTACATATTCTTACGCCGAATCACATGATTTGCAGATAACTCCAACCAGGAGGTGGGTAAGATCAAAAAAAGTTCAAACTCACCATCAATTTCTGGAAATGCACTGGCCCGCTGCCACCAAGGCAGGCAGGGACCTTGATCCATCGTTACAGAGCGAAGCAATGTCTCTCAGATAAAAGCTGATGAATACATCGTCTGATCGCCAATAAGCTGTATTCAAAACTTCGCTCATTCAGTGGGACCGCAAGACGGCCAAGGAAGAGGCCCAAGGCAGCAATGTCTCCCTATTAAACTGATAAAGACAAAAGCCGAGCACCAGTAAGCTGTGTGCAGGACATCATCCAACCTCCCAGACCGTAAAACGGCCGAGGAGGAGGCCCAGGCCCTGGAAAAAGAGCTCGGGCTGAACCTAGGGGAAAGATAGCCGATAGCTACGCCAAGGCGGAGGGGAAGAGAATCCCTCGCCAAAAAACTGGCCCACTGCCAAACATCAGGGAAAGAGCCGGTGAGAAAGAAAACATCTAGCTCACTCTAAAACCCTTGCCAGGAACTGGCCCACTGCCAAAAGACAGAACGAGGACCGAGAACCAACCTAAATGACAGTCGCAATGCCGCTCAGGCAAAAAATGCGAAAGACAGCATCAGAGAGCCCGTAAGCTGTGCTCAGCACTTCTTCCCATCTCCTGAACCATAAAAAACAGCCCAGAAAGGGGCTCAAGTCTTGAATAACCCGAGCCGAGTAGAGGGACAGACAAGCTGCCCCCCCCCCCCTTACTATTGGAAGGAAATGCCAAAAACCCTGGAAACGACTAAGCGTAAGGTTGACTGATCATAAATGAAAAGCACCAACCTTCCCCAGGACCGTAAGACAATCATACCAAAGAAAAAACCCTGGCATGGAGAGAGGCCCGAAAGGCCGGAGAGATAACGGTCAGCTCCAGAGAGGAGTGACCTGTTTCCTAGAAAGAGAGAGAGACGTCTGAGTACAAAAAACCAACTGAAACTAGCAAAGTCCGAAAGGACGCCAACCTTTCAGAAGCCAGCAAAGAGGGCAGCTAAAACCAGTTTAGGAGCTACCAAAGGCAGCTAAACAACTAGCTATACGAAGAGTTAAGCGTCCGAGTACGGACGAAAAATCAACATAACAACAACATGCTAGCTAAAAATGGCGACCAAGGAGGAAGCCACAAGTCTGAAAATAATAAAGTCCGTACAGACACAAACATTTCAGAAGCAAGCAAGCAAATAGATAAGCAAGTACGTAAAAGCTACCGACGGCAGCTACAAAGCAAGCTACGACAGCGTTAATAGACCGAACCCGGCTAAAACAACAGAAGCCAGACAACGTGCTAATGCAAATGGCGACCGTGAGGAAGCCAAACAACTGCTGAAAACTTCAGAGTCCAACGGACATGCGAAATTCACAGCAGAAACAATAAAACATTCAAGAAAAAATGAACGATCTCACCAGCTGCAAGCCAGCAAGAAGTAGACGGGGGCCGAGGCCGGTGGGTGCCGTAGACACAAAACCAGCCAGAGCAAAAGCAAACACAACCGTCACCCTTGAGTGATAGTAGTCGATTGGAGGGGTATCACGTGACCAGCACCATTGATGACGTAGTGTGCTACATGGGACGTAACCCAGGGTGCCAGTCATGCTGGTGCAGTCACTTTTTTAGTTGGGGTTGCTCCCCTTATACCTAGACGGGGTAGCTTTTATCATAACCTAAGCATCGAAGTGGGTCAATGCAAATCATGTGATTCGGCGTAAGAATATGTAATTATAATTACTTGATTATGACATGCAGCTCTATCTGCTGCTATTTATTCAAACTGGTTTTCAAGCTTATTCTTGCAAAGCATCTGCACACACTCCTCTGTGCTGTGTTTGTGTGGCTGCTTTCGTATGTCAGTGCATGGTGAGTGTGTTCACTGCCTTGAGGATTTATTTTATCTCTTCTTTTCAACACTTTTCATACAAATCCTTTTTACAGAACGTTTAAAGAAGTATTATGAGTTTATTGTTATTGTTTAGTAGCCACAAGAAGTGATTAGCATAGACTCAATCCTGTTGTTTGTGTGTCTCTGTGTGAGTGTATGGGGGAGGGGGTGGTGTGGTCACCCCTCCCGTGACCGGACACCTGCAATGTACGGACAGTTTTGCTATGGCCCAAGGGTGTCCGTTCAACTCAACTCAACTCAACTCAAATTTTATTGGCTTCAATTTTCATAGAAGAATTTGTCTTGCGCTTGGGAGAAAATAAGAGTATAACATATAAAAACAGCATTCATATCACATTTCATGTATCACACACAGTAATCACTAGTATAAGCCTACAATTATCACATTTGTACCTGTATCATACATGCAAATAAATAGTATCACATTTCCACGTATCACACACAATATATACATTACATAACATACAGCAAGCTTCCATCTCCCGCGCCCCCCCCCCCCCCCCCCCCCCCCACACATACATATCCTCGCACGTGCGTCGACTCCATACAAATGACATCATCAGTCCATTAACTAAAATGCACAATGACTAGTAGTGGGTACATGATACTTAATACGTGCTCAACTAGACCTGCTAACTAAAATAATAACAGAAACAAAAACAAGGACTGGGCACAACATTTACACGTGTGTGACCTACTTACATCAAGTGCCTGTGATCTATAAATAACAATGATTGCGTTTAAAGTAAAACATGAATAATGCCGATGTTTGCTAACAATGAATACATAATAACTAAGATAAGAATGTATGTGCTTTCATAATATGATTATTTTATAAAACACAGTGGGGAAATTTGGAAAATAATTTTTATACGAAACTGCGCACATCGAGTCGAGCTCTGTGGCGTGTGTGTTCGGAGGCAGGAGACACACATGGCTGTGGATATTAATGTTCGGTGGATTAAAAAGGATACCCCGACTTCGGCAGGGCAGAAGGAGGTACAAGACGGTGTGCTGTATTGCTGTGTGTGAGTGTGCTCATGAGAGGGACTGCTGTATGTGCAGCCAAATCTATTCATAGCGACCACCCAAGGGGACGTTAGATAATGGTCATTATAGACAGATAATGGAAAGGAAAATTATGAGAAAAAAAGTTTGTTAGGGGTCCCTTCATTTTGGGCAGGTGGTCGTTATAAAGAAGTGGTCGCATGGGCAGGTTTGACTAGTTTCAAGGTCACAGTGTTCAATCGCTAATGTTACACCCCTCTCTCTGTGTTTTTAAAATAACCCTGTGACTTTCTTATTTGTTCATGGGCTGAAAGTGCAACTTTTTTTTTTTTTAAAGTGTATGACTGTTTTACGAAGCTTTCGTGTTTCTATAACCCACGGAACTCTGACATGGATTACAGGATCTTTTCCGTGCGCACTTAGTCTTGTGCTTGCATGTACACACAAATAGGGATAAGTCACTAGCAGGTCTGCACATAAGTTGACCTGGGAGATCGGAAAAATCTCCACCCTTAACCCACCAGGCGCGGCCGGGATTCGAACCCACGACCTTTCGCTTGGGAGGCCGACGTCATATCCACTTGGCCATTACGCCCCTCGGACCCCTGTAACAAAACAGAAGTGAAGACGTACTTGACACGAAGGCCTGTGTGCTTTTCGGTCATGCAGTCCTTGTCTTCTGCTTCCCTCTTGATGGCAGGTTTGCTGGCAGAGTGGTGAGTGGAAGGTCTCGACTCACTCAGCGCCGAGTTGCTCACTTGAGGTTTTGGCTTCCCTGTTGAATGGAAAGAATCAGAAAAACTCAATGGTTGTAATCCCAACAGGATACAGTGGACCCCCCTTAAAGACAATAAAACATCTGAGAAAATCAGATTTTAAAATGTAAGCAATTTTAAAATGGGGGTAAATTTACAGAGGTTATGAACAGATTGTGGCCTTACAAAGGGAGAAAGTCTTCCACCGGGTGATCAAAAAAGGTAGGTTCTACTGTACAAACTAAACTGCTAAAAGATAGAATTCCATCATTTTCCGTGCGCACTTGGTCTTGTGCTTGCGTGTACACACAAAAGGGGATAAGGCAATAGCAGGTCATCACATAAGTTGACCTGGGAGATCAAAAAATCTGACTCAGAAAACTCACATGAGGTGGATAAAGGTGCAGAAGCAGGAAGAGGGTAAGACGGAGTGTGAGCCTGTCTCTGTCTCTCCCCAGTCCTCATCAGGCGCTTGATATCTCTGCCTGCACTGCTCAGGTTGCCTTGGTCTCCAGCACCTGAACAAATGAAAAACAGTTACAAAAATGAGGAAAAGCAGAATGACAACACGCCGAGAGAGAGAGAGGGAGAGAGAGAGAGGGAGAGAGAGAGGGAGAGGAAAACAGTGAGAGAAACAGAGAGATTGTGAGGGAGAGAGAGAGAGAGAGAGAGAGAGAGAGAGAGAGAGAGAGAGAGAGAGAGAGAGAGAGAGAGAGAGAGAGAGAGAGAGAGATAGGAACGCAAAGGGAGAGGAAAACAGTGAGAGAAACAGAGAGATTGTGAGGGAGAGAGTGATAGGAATGCAAAGGGAGAGGAAAACAGTGAGAGAAACAGAGAGATTGTGAGAGAGAGAGAGAGAGAGAGAGAGAGAGAGAGAGAGGAGAGAGAGAGAGAGAGAGAGAGAGGAGAGAGAGAGAGAGAGAGAGAGAGGAATGCAAAGGGAGAGGAAAACAGTGAGAGAAACAGAGAGATTGTGAGAGAGAGAGAGAGAGAGAGAGAGAGAGAGAGAGAGAGAGAGATAGAGATGGAGGGAGAGATCAAGAGAGAGATAGGAACGCAAAGGGAGAGGAAAACAGTGAGAGAAACAGAGAGATTGTGAGGGAGAGAGTGATAGGAATGCAAAGGGAGAGGAAAACAGTGAGAGAAACAGAGAGATTGTGAGAGAGAGAGAGAGAGAGAGAGAGAGAGAGAGAGAGAGAGAGAGAGAGAGAGTGAGAGAGAGAGAGGAATGCAAAGGGAGAGGAAAACAGTGAGAGAAACAGAGAGATTGTGAGAGAGAGAGAGAGAGAGAGAGAGAGAGAGAGAGAGAGAGAGAGAGAGAGAGAGAGAGAGAGAGAGGAATGCAAAGGGAGAGGAAAACAGTGAGAGAAACAGAGAGATTGTGAGGGAGAGAGAGAGTGAGAGAGAGAGAGAGAGAGAGAGAGAGAGAGAGAGAGAGAGAGGGGAATGCAAAGGGAGAGGAAAACAGTGAGAGAAACAGAGAGATTGTGAGGGAGAGAGAGAGAGAGAGAGAGAGAGAGAGAGAGAGAGAGAGAGAGAGAGAGAGGAATGCAAAGGGAGAGGAAAACAGTGAGAGAAACAGAGAGATTGTGAGGGAGAGAGAGAGAGAGAGAGAGAGAGAGAGAGAGAGTGAGAGAGAGAGAGAGAGGGGAATGCAAAGGGAGAGGAAAACAGTGAGAGAAACAGAGAGATTGTGAGGGAGAGAGAGAGAGAGAGAGAGAGAGAGAGAGAGAGAGAGAGAGAGGAATGCAAAGGGAGAGGAAAACAGTGAGAGAAACAGAGAGATTGTGAGAGAGAGAGAGAGAGAGAGAGAGAGAGAGAGAGAGAGAGAGAGAGAGAGAGAGATAGAGAGAGAGAGATAGGAATGCAAAGGGAGAGGAAAACAGTGAGAGAAACAGAGAGATTGTGAGGGAGAGAAATGATGAAAGAGAGTAAGACAGACAGACAGCCTGCTTCAAGCTATTTGCATTTACAGACATAAACATAGGACGGTTCTCTACCATGTCATTCCTGATACAACCGAGTCATTTTTATGACTTACCTTCCAGATCATCCCAGTCACTGTCGCTATCCCCGTCTCCAAACAGAGTGCGCTTCATGTCTTTCCTGTTCTCCTCTTTCTTCTCTCCCCTGCTTGCTATGTCAGTCAGTGCATGTTTCATTTCTTTCCTGCTCCCTTGTTCCTTCTCTTCCCTGCTTGCTACGTCATTCAAAAATGCTGATGTTTTACTGCTCTCCCCTTGCTGGCTTTCCTTCTTTGCACTGTGAGAACCATTCTTTGTCTCTGGACTGATATGTTTCTTTACACTTCTTTCCTCTTGCCAGGCACTTTTTGAACCAGTGTCACTGTCTCTGAAGTGAGTCTTGTTACTATTGTTTGTGGTACCAGACTGTCTAAGTGTTGAAGCAGGACTGTTTGTGGTACCAGACTGTCTAAGTGTTGAAGCAGGACTGTTTGTGGTACCAGACTGTCTAAGTGTTGAAGCAGGACTGTTTGTGGTACCAGACTGTCTAAGTGTTGAAGCAGGACTGTTTGTGGTACCAGACTGTCTAAGTGTTGGAGCAGGACTGTTTTTGTGTGAACTGGATGTACCACGCTTTTCAGCAACATCTGAATGGCGTGACGTTTTGTGCTTCTCAGATTTATAACTTGATTTGCTGGTTTCATGTGCTGGTTTTCTGCTTCTGTGCGCTATTTCTTTACTATGGCTCCTAATACTTGATGATGTAGTTTCAGAAGATTGTTCTTTGGAAGTGGCATGTATGCTACTGTTGGAGTTTAGTTTTGATGACTTTGAGGACGATGACAAAGAAGATAATCCATTGGATGATGCAGCCTTGCTGGAAGATGTTCCGTTGTTCTTCTTTACTGCAAAGGCCGAGAACAAAAAACACCTTATTGTCCATTAAAATGGGAAGTTTTCTTTGACACATCCAACCTGCCTGTAAACGATCATAAAACACACATTTACTAAGAATTATTAGAACATTCTTCTTCTTCTTCTGCATTCCCGGCATTAGGACATTCAATAGGACAGATACAGAAAAAACAAACAGGTTCTCAAATGATAAGAAGCACACCAATTACCATTAACCGTACAAATACAATACAAATAAGATCATTATTCTTAATACCTTTCACAATCCAATATTGCACCATACCATTTCATTCCACAAGAACACACTGCATATTAACGTCTTGACTCACAATGTTTCCCCTTGTCTTCAGCGGACTTAGACGACCGTTGTGAAGAAGACGCCTTGGGTAATGTGGATGATGAATGTCGCTGACTTTTTCCCGCAGTAACACAGGTCTTGGCAGGCTGTGAGGATGCTGTGGTCGCAGCCGACTGTGACTGCGACGCTATCAGCTGCTGAATCTCCATCATCCTCTTCTGCATCATTGCAAGCTCGTCTGCAACAGTCAAACATTGAAGATACTGAACTTGCCACGTCCAGGTGCACGGAGCCCCTAGGGCTTTCAGTCATGACTATGCAAACATCTAACAAAGCCGAGTAAGCAGAATGACAGGTCTAATGAAAAACAAAGAGGTACTGAGTCGGAAACAAGATCGCGATTCTTTCCTTCGCTGCACTACGCAAATCTTCTGTGACCTTTGACCAAACGTAGCTTCCACATTCGATCACTCAGCTTCAGCCATCGTCGAACACTGAAGAAGAAGATCACTCAGCTTAATATTTACAACAGAAAACCGAGGGGGTGGAATACCGAGATGAACCTACAGAACTGTGCATCCTCAAACCTGACATATTCATCCCAACATTAAAAGGGCAGCTGTCGGGTTGCCTGGCCTCAAAAATGCGCGGAGTCGCGTGCAAACACGCGTTTAAGAGTTTTCCGAGTTGATTCAACTAAAGACTGTTGATTTGGTCCAGAAGAAGATACTTTTATCATTAGTTTGAAACCATGAAAATGAGTGAAACTTTCTGCTACTTCTCACAATCCGCAAGAAAACGAAGCAGTTGGCAGGCCGAAACGACTCAAAATCCGCGAACGACAACTCTGTCAGCACAAGAAGAGACGCCGCAGCGTTAGCCTGGCAGTGACGTCATCCGAGGAACCCGATAAGGCCGCTGCGAAGTTTACAGTACAATGCAGAGTACAGCTGGGCATCTGTAATGCTGTACGCGTGATTGATTCTTGCACAAAGTAAAATATTAGGGTGGTGGTATCTTCTCAGGACCCATGTTCCCATCTTCTCTTCTTTGATCTGACCAACTGCAACCTTCACAAGTTATTTCTAAAGTGGTTCATTTTTTTTTTATTTGTGAGTATTTCTATGCACATACCCTCCCAGAGGGAGGCTCATGGCGTTTACAATATGCCGTGTGAGATGGAATTTTTTACACAATATATCACGCATTCACATCGGCCAGTAAATCTCAAGCGTGTTAGGCGAGTATATACTTTCACGGCCTATTATTCCAAGTCACACGGGTATTTGGTGGACATTTTTTTTATATATGTCTATACAATTTTGCCAGGAAAGACCCTCTTGTCAATCGTGGGATCTTTAACGTGCACACCCCAATGTAGTGTACACGGGACCTCGGTTTTTCGTCTCATCCGAAAGACTAGCACTTGAACCCACCACCTAGGTTAGGAAAGGGGGGAGAAAATAGCGGCCTGACCCAGGGTCGAACACGCAACCTCTCGATTCCGAGCGCAAGTGCGTTACCACTCGGCTGTTGCTACTCCCCCAGTCCACCCGGTTAAACCATAAAGTTGCTCAACCACAGACCCTCGTGTCCCTGGTCAGCAGACATTTTACACTGAAGAAGGTCCGCTTGAGGTGTCACGCCAATTACCGTGTACGTGTGAGGTACTGAATTCAAGACAAAAACAAACTCTGTCGGTGGGAAAATCTAGGAAAGAGATAATGACAATACATCTTCAGTTACTCACTCAAGTAGGTAGACGAGATAAGATAAAGGGAAGAGAGACGAAGACAAAGATGAAACAGTGGATCTAGTGTGGAAAATGGGGGAGGGGGGTTCGGCCGCAAAAAAATCAAAGATGAATTTGTCAAACTGTGATTGTGATGGTTATCGTGTGTGTGTGTGTGTGTGTGTGTGTGTGTATGTGTGTGTGATGTGATAACACGTATGTGTGTGTGTGTGTGTGTGTGTGTGTGTGTGATAACACGTGTGTGTGTGTGTGTGTGTGTTTGTGCATGTGTGTGATTACACGTGTGTGTGTGTTTGTGTTTGTGGGTGCATGTGTGTGTCTGTGTGTGTTTGTGTCCCTCGACGCGTGACATTATATGCCAATAAGTTGAACAAAAACAGGGTTCAAGTGGGAACACCTGAACAAAAGCAGGAGGGGGACGTTTTTTACTGCGAAATTTTCCCCATCCTAAGTTTCTCTTCACCTACCCGTGAAGTATGCTTCAGGGCTTGACTAGACAACCCGATTGCGCTCACTACACGGTATAAAGAGAGCGCCGCTCAACCCGGCCGATTCCTCGGCTGACGTCACGCGTCCAAGGGAAGTAATTTTCGAGCGGGCTGCATTGACTCAGCCAAGAATGCAAACTTTCTTCGATTAAAGACATTGTAGCATGTCTAAAATCTTCGGACTTGTGTTATCAAACTGTTAAAATCACCAAGTAACTTTTAAGTATAGTTTCAGTTACATGAGAACTCATTCTGATGAACAGATTTTGAGAGCCACAACCCAACAGCTGCCCTTTAATGAACTCAAAAACACAGAAAGTTGCTTTCACATGCCAGCTTTGATTGCCAGTGGTTATCAAACCGGGATTCGCGTGGTTATCAGCACGGAACCCGTGTTTCAAAGCATGGCTCCCTGGGTTGATTGTGCACTTATTTTCTCACTACCAAAATGATGACAAGAACGATGTTTGGTGATTTGTTGACAGACCAGCTTTTTTGTCGGTCCTCGGGGGGCATATCGACTTTTGTTTCATATTTATTGAGCGCGGCCTTCGGCCTTGGTCAATAAATATGAAACAAAAGTCAATATGCTCCCCCTCGGACCGACAAAAAAGCTGGTCTGTCAACAACCCAGCAAACATCTTATAATAACTTCTGCAGGTAGGGGAATATATTTTCAAGAGCACTGGACCCATCCCAGTTTGTCACAGCACAAAATCCACACTACCTTGCAAATTTGTAACATGTCCAGGTTCCCCCTGACTGCTGACATCTTGACCGCTGGACTCGGGTGGACAGTGGCTCCGTGAGGCAGATGTTTCCTCTGTGGTCACTTCTTGACCTTCACTCTCGCTGGCCTGTGACGTCTCCTCCCCCATCGCCATCACCAGCTTGCCCTCTTGGCTGTCCTCTGCACACGAGCAGAAGAAAAGTTACAGCAAAAGCAGGGATGTTGCTACAAATTCATACCTATAGGACAAATGTCCTGAGTTCTTCAGCATCAATAGGACATTTGACCGCTTTCAGAAAGTGTAATAGGACATTATGAATTTGCGCCAAACAGCTTATAACACATTCCATGGAATTGTTCCAAAGTCATGCGCCCACACACACACGCACACATGTCCGACGCCTAACCATCCCTGCAAAGGATAAGGATAAGATTTCATATAGTCCTGTGAGGTCACCCTCGTGGAAATTGGGGCTGCTTTCTCCAGTGAGCTGTCATAAAGCACGGCGCTACCCATTTATGTCTTTATTTTTGCTGCATCCATGTATTCATGTTTCCAAGCACTGAGACCAAGCACTGAGACTTTTGCTGAGAACTTTGGGAAAGTTCGAACACCAAGGAAAGTCTGCACAATTAATCCCTAGCCTCCTCCGAAAACGGCGTATGGCTGCCTAAATGGCGGGGTAAAAAACGGTCATACACGTAAAATTCCACTCGTGCAAAAAAAAAAAAAACCACGAGTGTACGTGGGAGTTTCAGCCCACGAACGCAGAAGAAGAAGAAGATCCCTAGCCGAACATGGGGATTGAACCCACGCCAATATAGACAACTGGTTTTGAAGCCAGCAACGCTACCGACTGAGTTATCCCCCACCCCCCTCCCGGCAAACAGATGTTTTGCAGAATAATCTTATTCCTGTTTGTTTGCTTGAAGTATTAATGCCACTATCAGACGGCAAGTCTGTGCAATTAGCAAACTGGAAAAAGAACTTTCTACTTTTTCATTCGAGCCCCCCAAATTCCCTGCATAAAGATTTTCACCAGGAAGCAGCACGGAGGGGGAAAAGTGTGAAAAGTACAAATACTGATGTTTAACCCTGATATTGATAAAAGAAAACAAGTTTTAACTGAAGATTCAAGAAGAATGAATACTGATTTAAATCGAAAATTCATGACAATATTCAGATTTAGCCCTGTGTGAGCTTCATCATCACAATGATTGAATCTCAAAATTTTACTCTTCTCTCATAATGTGATGTCATTTCCACGGGGCTGTATCCGGAGTAAGCAACATTCTTTTTTTTTACCTGTCTCACTCTCACTGTCAGACTTTTTGTTGAAGAAGGCAGCGATGTCATTAGCAGTACAGTCATTCTGGCTTTTTTCCTCTTGTGTGCTCCAATCTACAACAAATAAGCCATGTCCTCAAAATTTTATATAAAGAAATATGAAGAGAAAAAAATGACGATGAAACTTAGAAGAACCGTTCCACCGTAGTCATATTTGATTTATTTTTCTCAAAAAATGTCAGACTGATTCTGTCTTGAAAAAGAGGGTTTACTCGACATCTTATTTTACAGAACACATCAGTACCAAGTTAAGGCAACAATTAAAATTACAAAAAATGTATTGTTCGCAGGCCTTGGTCTTCGGTCACTGACTGCATACTTTTTGATCTTAAATATTGTTCTGACCTCTGGCCAGACAACTGTCCAATAGTTTTGACACGAAAGAGGTCTTCTGACAGAACAATGTTTTCTGCAGACAAACATGTAAGCGATGACTACGTGCCAGCGATCATTACACAACAAATTGCGATCTCCGATCAAGTCAAGAACGCTGTTTTTTGATCGAAAGCGTGGAGCATGCTCCGGATGTTATGAAAAGCTTGTCTGAGGTAAAGGGGCTCTTGCTCTTCCAGACCGCTGAAAATCCTGAACGAGATTTTTTTAAAAATCGTCTATTGGACCTATGCATATAGATTTTCAATCCAGGTCCAACTGATCCAGAGTCTGAGAACAAGATTGCAACAAAAACATTGGAATTATGCCAGTCTCTTGAACATTCAAGAGCCGAACAGAACATTGTTCTTACCATCTAAATCAGAATCGTGTTCCAGCAACGATGCCAGCGCTTCCTCATCCAGCTCATCCCCATCTCCCTGTGCTGCACCCCCAGCTTTGCTGCCAGCGACACTGGAAGCGTCTTCTGCTGCGTTCTTGCCTTGTGATGTGGAATCATTCGAATTGTCTTCCTCCAACAGAGCCGACAGGGTGTCCAGGTCACACTCATCATCTGATTCTGATTACAGAAAAAGCATGAACATTGAAATGATGAATTCTACTACCAGCCATGCAAATTGCAATTATGTCAATGTGTAATGCCAACAAATATTTATTAGCCTTTACTGTTGGCATCATTTTTCAGGTTGAACCGTTGATTCTCAAAAAAACATGTAAGTTATAACAAAAAAACTTTGGAAAAAATTTAGTATCAATCACTCATTGCCAAACCAAAGTGTGAGAAACAGTCCGTTTGATCAGTTTATGAATTATTATGTGCATGTAACTGTAACTGCAAGCTCAAAAAGCTCTCACCATTAGCCATCACTTCTGTGCTGATGTTGGTCTTGATGAGCTGTTCTCAGCACCACAAGTTACTTCCACTGTCAAGTAAGAATGCACCAGACCAACTGTATTTCGGTTTTCACTTCAGCAGAGCCAAACCAGGCAGCAGACAAACAGCACTGAGAAAAAAAGAAAAACAGTCATTAAGTCATATGATCGTTTTGCTTGCTCTGGTTTAAAGGCAACAGCACATATATACACTGCGAGTGTATGCAGGATCGATAGGTCTGTATACACTCAGACAATGAAAAGCTCTGTACAAAAAAGTGTAACTCTCACTCTCACTTTCAGTCAGTGAAATCAGAAATGCCTCCTTACAAAGAGCTGTTCTAGAAGTCCCTAAACTGAAGTTCCCATGTTATTTTAACGTTTCCAACAAATCAGAAGAGGTAGCAGTAATTAGATACTTCAAGGAAAGAAAAAAGTGCGTAAAAACAAAAACATACCAAGCACAAGCGTCTCTGACATTGTATGCACTAATGTTGTGTCTGCTTTTGGTTTACTTTCCGCGCCATCACATCAAAGAAGATCGTAAAGCTATTACAATGAGCATGTGTTTTCGAATAAATCATTGTGACAAACTATTAACTCAGAGTCTTGTTGTAGTTCTTTGTATATGTAATAAATAGATTCACTGAAGATAAAACAGTGCGTATATGGTAAACACAGGAGCCAGGTAAACTTTTGTTCGAAACTAAGGCTACCTTTTAGCACATTGAAATCTCGCAATCTTCATCCGGCCGGAGGTTTCCATTTTCTAACGTAAACACCCGATTTTTTCTGTGTTATGTTCGCAGATTTTCCTCTTTTTTTCTGACGTTCAGCATCCGAGGTTATTGTTGATTAACTAGTTTATGGGAAACATTTGTAGCCTTCCTCTGTCTGGGTGTCACTGGTTGTTATGCGAACGATCCTTGCAGAGGGAGTAATCAGCTGATGATAACCGTTTCTGACTTTCTGTTCGACGTTCAGCGTTGACATGTGTCTGGGTGACATTTACCTTCTACTTTAAACACTCTCTGGTAAAAATGGAGTTATACCACATTGAAATTAGCAGTCGTCCATTACTACAGCAGCAGAGATTTGGGTGATCCTTAAGGTAGTTCTGTTTTGCTACCACTGTCGGTGTTACCTTCCACAACGATTGCTTTCAGTTTCATTTACTATTTCACAGAATTCAGGGTCGAACTAGAACCCATTGCTTTCACTTTGTGCTTTTTGTATGTCAATAAAAGTAGGTCGCTGCGCTGCACCTATTATTCTGGACACGTAAGTGATCACTTGTTTGTAAATTTGTATGTTTGGGGATTGGGTGGGAGTAAAAATTAAGAAAAATGTTGTCCTATTGGTCATTACAGCAAGAAAAAGCACACAAGCAAGTAGTTGACTTCCCAGTTTCTTCTTTTGGCTGATCAGTAACACTTGGCATTCTTTAACTGTTCTGTGTGAGTAAAACTAAAATTCGTTTTGCTTGTTTTTCAATTTCAGGGGCTTTGATGTTTCCAGCCATCCAGGACCAGCCTGTCTTGTGGCCAGTGGCAGCGACACAAACAAGGAAATCTTCGGACCTGTCATTGAAAGCAAACTTCAGTAAAGGAAAACTTGAATATCAGACATTGCTCTTTTCTACATAGATTAAGGAAAGAAAAGTAATCTCACACTAAGGGAGCATTGCCAGCCAACCACTATGTTTGACTGGCTGATGAAAGTAGTAGTGTACAACAACATAACATGTAACAAGAGATGCTTCAGGAAGCGAAACGGATGACAAGAGACTGATTGAACTCTTGCAAGGTATTTTGTTGTAATTAGTTGAACTGAAAGCGAAGCAATGGAAGAGAGAACCAGGAAAGGTGGTGAGGGAGGGGGCCGGCATTCTGACCGACAGAGAGGCGACAGCAAAGTGGAGGTCAAGCCGCCTAACAGAGGGGCAGGCGACGGTCCAACACAGACCAAGGACGGGAGAGAAAGGTACTTTGTTAAACAGTCAAACCCCCCTTTTAAGACCCCCCGATCTAAGACTTCCCTTGTTTTAGGACCCTGTTTTCTTGGACTTTCTGTTCAGAACCTCTGTAAATGTACCCCCATTTTAAGACTCCCTCCTTTTTAGGCCCCCCCCCAAAAAATAGTCTGTTTACGGTAACCCGACCGACCCTATTTTTTTCGCGCGACCCTAGACTTTTTTTGGCATTTGGGAAAGAAAGAAAAAAAGTAAAAATATGGTTTTTTGGGAAAAAAAAAAATCCCGACCTACCGACCCTATTTTTTTGGCCTATGTTACCGTAAACAGACCTATTATTTTTTTTGCCTTAAGACCTGCTTTTCTCAGATATTGGGAGGTCTTAAATGGGATGTTCCAACTTCCACTGTACAGTCGAGCTTGTCTGTAATGACCACCCAAGGGACGGACCGAAGGTGGTCATTACTAACGAGTGGTTGTACAAAAAATGGGTGAATTTTATAGACAAAAAATCGTTTGGGGATCCTTTTGGGTGGTTGTTTTGGGCAGGTGGTCACTGTTCAGAGGTGGGACTGTAATGTGAGGTTTCGTGTGACCTGGTCCAGGGAGGACCAGCCATGCTTGCCGTTTTTCTGACAGTCGGGCTGTGTAAGCTTTGAACTAAAATAATAAAAAATGGCCTTGTACTTGTAGATCTTTGGTTGAAACGAAAAGCGGTGAAGTAGGGGTGGGTGGTTGGGTTGATAAGAAGAGAGTTTGACAAGGATAAATCTGGTTCTCTAAAATAGATGTGCAGTGATAAAAAAAATTTTCAGCACTCAACTCGGAGCAACTGTGTAGTTCTCAGTTCAGCCCTAGTTTAACAGATTATGACCAGCTTTATTTTCTTCAGGTACAGCGAAAGACGTTACTCTGCTCAGAGGGGACGGAACACGAATCAGGGCCAGGGAGACGACCGAATTGAGAAAAAAAATAGGTATGCACATTTCTCATGTGGCAGAAATTGCTGATGTGTTTGTAGTGCATTGATGAAATACATAATCCTTCTGACAAAATCATTCAGTGTTTGTGGTGCATTGATGAAATACATAATCCTTCTGACAAAATCATTCAGTGTTCTCACTTCTGCATGGAAACCAGGAATTCCTGAGTTAAGAAAGGGTTTTCTAATAGGATAACAGTCACGACTGAGAATATCCTCTTGATTTGAAGCAAAAATAATCTTCTCCCAATCCCATTGTTGCTGCCCCCTTTCTTACTCACAGTTCAACTGTTCACCAACGCATCACCAGTTAATATCTCTCATTGGTTTCGATGCCTGTGAGAAAGTAAAGAAACAACAGGTTTGTTCACTGTGAGGATCACCTGGTATGATCCCTATTTCAGCAACAACTCAGGCAGATCAGCAGGAGGCAAAGACGGGAAAGCAAACGCCAAGAGTGAAGAAGACAAAATTGCTGCCAAGAAACTACAGAAAGAGGAGGAGGAGAGAAAGAAAAAAGAGGAGGAGCAGAGAGTAGCAGAGGAGTTACAGAAGGCTGAGGAGGAGAAGAAAAGACAAGAGGAAGAAGACCAGGTCTGCCAAGTGTGTGTTTGGGGGGGGGGGGGGGAGAGACAGGTGGTGAGATAAAGAGAGAGATATTGTGTTTCTGTATGTGTGTGTATCGGTCTGTGCGTGTGTGTGTCATGGAGATTGCCCACTTGGCCCTCTCTGGGGGTATGCAATGCCTTGGATGTTGGACGACTGTGCCAAAGGCATTGCACTTCTACTTAATTTATGTATTATGTATGACGAAGGTGATTCGTATGAGCATTTGCTCTTCTTGTTATTTCAGAGAAAGGCTGAGGAGGAAGCAGAGAGATTGAAAGCAGAAGAACTGGTATGTATGACAAGCTTGCCACTTTATCAAAAACAACTTGTTCCCCTTGAGTGATAAATTAAGCAAGGAGTTTGGTGGAGATGAGATTCAATGAAATTAAATAATGTTTGATGATGACGGTTCGGGGACATAGGTAGGATGTATTTTCTTCCTCAAATTTTTCAAAAATGAATCTAAAAGTTGTCGGTATTTTTGGACGATTTTAGGCAGTCCTTAGCGGTACCTTCCCCTAGCGTGCAAATGTTTAGCCATTCTATTGAAAGGACACCAAAGGTTTCTTAGGTTTGAAGTAAGTATTGGCGTCTCTCCGACTGCCAAATGACATGCATGCGAGTTATGCCAGATGCAGTACAAAGGATTTTCTGTATTTGTGTGTGTATCAGTGTGTGAAAACATACTTTTCATGGAAAAGTAAAAACTTTCATTTTTCTGTCCTTTCACAGAAAACACTAGATGAGTTTGTCAGTGAATGCAAGGAAAAGGCCAAGTTCAAAAAGGACTTGCGAGAAGCAAACTTCACTGCTGCAGGTAAGTTTGTATTTATGTAGCGTTCATTACTCATCATACCTCTGTGGTTCGTAAGGCTGGGACAGTCATATGGTTGAGAATGGGTGTGTAAATACTCCCTGTAAACAAACATTTGTTGAGATTTTTATAACTTTTTCAGCAGAACTGGGCTGTTTGATAGCTCCATGTTTATTAAATATGACTGAGTAACGAAAAACCTTTCAGCAGATTGATGCCTGATAATAGTGTTGTAAATTTCTGTTGCAGATTGTAGACCTGATGAGTCTTTCTTCACAAAGCTGGATTCCAGTCTGAAGAAAAACACAGCCTTTGTCAAGAAGCTGGTAACTTCTTTACTTTTCAGTTTGAAACCTTCAAAAGTGTGGTATGAAAGCTGTTTAGACTTTCATTTTGACAGATGAACAGACTTTGAGTAAAATTAAAGAAGCTTTAATTACACACTGACAGTTAACAAAATAAATGAAATGAAAGATTAAAAAAGAATCAGTGAATATCAAATTATTTTCTTGGCGACTATCTTATTTTGTGATGTGAAGGAGGAGTTTGAGTGTGAAAGGTAATGCAGTATTTTCTGACCTTCTTTGATGTGCAGCGTTTACTGACAGAGTCTCAGAAGGAGGGCCTGGCTAAGGACTTCATTGGCTTGAACCTCAGCAAATATGTGGAAGAAGCAGTGAGTCCTCTTTTCAAAATAACAAAATTCCGGTAAAAAGAGAACCTTGCTGTACAGCACCGTCTCGTTTATAAATCCAAGTAGATGCTCTGACCTGGACCTTTTTTCAGGGTTAGGTTTGGTACCTGCAGTGCAACATAAAGAAAAGTATACACTTGGGTATAAGCAAAATCAAAAACTTTAATGACACAAAGGGGTGGTTTTTCATGCAAAGACGTATGAATATATGCACACACACACCCAGAGCATCCACACACGCAAACACACACTCACAAGAACACACACTCACTTTCCATTTGCAGTAATGATCGACTCAACTCATTTGTTCAGCCAAGCACAGCCTGATACCCACGTTTTCTCTCTCTGCAGGCGTCGGCTATAGCGGAGGCCAAACTGAAGATGTCGGACGTGCACTGTGCGGTGTTTCTGTGCAGTCTCATCCACCAGCGCTACGTCGACTTTGCTCCCTTCCTTCTGGAAAACTTCCAGAAATGTCTGCTCAACAAGAAGGATGATGGAAAGGTTAGTTCACTCTGCGGGTGATGTACTGTCAAACGCTCAGCTTTTCATTCTGAGTTGCTG
Source organism: Littorina saxatilis (assembly GCF_037325665.1). Lineage (NCBI taxonomy): Eukaryota > Metazoa > Mollusca > Gastropoda > Littorinimorpha > Littorinidae > Littorina > Littorina saxatilis. The sequence goes on along the minus strand of NC_090248.1, from coordinate 61,278,355 downwards.
CCACTTTGCAGATGGGAGAAAGTGAAAAGACCTTTTTTATGTAATACTGTGTAAAGTATTGCTAGCCAGTGGGCAAACTGTGCTTTGTTTCACGCTGACTAGAACTAGATGTTTCAGTCTGCAAAATTCAAGATGTATCATTGTTGTATGAACATTTTTCTTTTAAGTTTAACATATTCACAGAGTGTCTGACAAGAGGGCATTGCTTGTTTCAACATCAGTCGAGACTGATTTATCATTTGAAAGGACCAAACGACTTTCCAGCCCATCGACCTTCAGAAAGGGAGCGCCTAAAACCTCTGATAGTGATGGCATAGAGAGAGACTGACGGTTCACTGTAAAGGACTGTGTGGAGATTGCCAACCCCAGTAAGTATAGAAAGTAAAGATAGTGATGTCATAGAGAGAGACTGACGGTTCACTGTAAGGGGCTGTGTGCAGATCGCCAACCCCAGCAAGTACAGGGTGGACCTGCGTTTCTTTGGGGAGCTGGTTTCGGTGGGGGTGTTCCGTCACAAGGAGGGGCTGTCCTTGCTGGCCAATCAGCTGCAGCTGCTGGTGGCTAACGACCGCGACGAGCACAACCACCTGTCCATCCTGACCTCGTTCTGCCGTCACTGCGGCGACGACTACATGGGGCTGCTGCCCAGGAAGATCAGGTCTGTTTGGAGTGAAGAGCGTCTGTAGAATGTCCGTCTTATGTTGCTCTGACTCTTTCTGTGTGAACAGTTTTTGTGTTCCGTTCCATGTGGCTACTATTTTGGGCCACTGCCCAGAAAGATCAGGTCGGTTTCTGCGTAAAAAGCTCCTTCACAGGCGCCGTCCTTCGTGTGAAAACAGTTCTGCACATTGTCTTGGTTCTGCCCAAGATTTTACATTGTCAGTATGTGTCTAAGTGGCGGGATAACCTTATCCTTTAAACAAGCGTGGGCTAATCTGAGATGTAGAACCAAATTGTGCACACAGGAAGGACTGGGCCTTTACATTTCCATCTGTATTTGTTGACATTACAAAGATCTCTTTTTGGTGCGTCTGTTGTTGTTTTTTGTTGGAAAACCATCTTTAAAAACAGGGCCTATTGTGGAACTAGCAACATTGTAGTCTTTGAGCTGTCACTAGTTTCACTGAAGGCCCTGAAGTGCTTTTGATTTCTGTAAATTCAAGGATATTTAGATGTGTTTGTTTATTTTTTCATCATTCCCTACTCCGTTCCCAAGCTATTTTGTGTGTGAGGTGTGTGTGTGTGTGTGTGTGTGTCTGTGTGAGTGTGTGTGTGTGTGTGAATAAGAGAGAGAGGAAGAGAGAAATGCTACATTGATTCACTTGACTGAATCTTTCATTGCTCATACATACTTTTCAGGTTACTGGCGGAAAAACACATCAATTATGTGGAGATACCTCGCAGTGAGGTGAGTATATAATGAATGTTTCCTGTGTCCATTCTCATTCACTCTGCTGCAAAAAACTATTGGTTCCTGTTGCATGATTTTCTAATGCCTTCCTCATTTTTACTGCGAAAAGTCATATTAAATTACATATCTTAGCCCGACTCACATTTAGCATTAACTTCAGATAAAATGCTTGGACACTGAACTACGCTTCACCCCAAAAGGGGAAGTAACCCCCTAAAAAAGAACGGCCTTGACCCAACCCAAGTTATACAAGAGTCAAGGTCATACCGTCTCGTGACCTATCACGCGTGACTCAACCGCCGCCATGTTGAAAGCTCACTCCCACTTCAGCCTCCGAATAGCTCGGACGCGTTTTCACACTACGCTACAGGCTTTTAGCCTACTGTCTTTCAGACAGTGTTTCACCCCGTTCTACAGGTCCCTGCTTCTCATGCACAAGATTGGGTGAGCTCGTTCTAATTTGTTTGTCTAGGACTGCTCCGTTAAGAGCTAAAGAACAAAAACTTCTTTTCATCTCACTCAATACCGCCCGAAGCAGAGACCTGTTACGGGTTACTTTAGCTAGGTGGATTGCCACACTCATAAAACAAGCATATGACTGGTGGCAGAAGGAAAAAAAGGGAGGGGGCAGTCTGTTCTCCCTATGTCGTCTGCACGAACTCATGAGGCGAGAGCCTGGGCTTCTTCTTTGGCTGTACTACAGTCAGGGAGGCTGTCAGAAGTACTTGACTCGGCTTATTGGACGTCTGAAGACGTCTTTATAAATTTTTACTTGCGTGACATTGCAAGTACGCGACAAGATGGGACCAGCTCCTTACCGGCTGTGGTGGCCGCAGGACAGGTCCTTCCAAGATCTTAGAGTAAGTACCCGCCACCTACATTAGCAATCTGCTAACACGGCAGTTTCTGCTATTAGGTTTAGTTCACAGGCACAGCCGGAATCTGAACCCTTTATCACCCCTTCCTCAGTGCCAGGCCGCCAGCGGTAATTAATCACCCATCCCCCGGTTCAGCGCTGGCTACACAGTAGTGACTGTACAACCGCGCGATAGCATCACCCACACAAGCCATCTCAGCAGTAGAAGGCTAAGAGAAAAGCTCCCTTCTACTAGCAGGCCAGAGTGCGGCCTAGCTCAACCTCTCGGCAGCTACGCACTGCTATCTCTGCCTTGCGAGTAAGCTGTGTGTTTTGAAAACACTTCTATCTTGTTAGTTCTCTTGAATTACGATGTCAGCATGTGTGTTATTTACACATAGCCTTGTAGTCAAGACCATAAACTTTCAAACGATACTAAATATGACCACTATGCTTTAGGTGTGCCACTGCTGTAGCCTGCTGAAAGAAGACAGACAGAGAACAGTACACACGGCACAATGTAATTAATGACATGTATTTGAGTGGCTACAGATCGCGCCACGGTCAACTTTTGAAGACAGAACAAATTAAAAACAAATCTGCAAGGTTAATGTTAACAGATGTTCATGCTGACACTTTGAAGATTTTTACCTTGTGTGTGTGAAGTATCTTTTCTTGAGCCCGCTTACAGGTATCCAAGTAGGAAAACAGTATTCCAAAATGTCAGCACACGGCAGTTGTTGTTGTTATAGCTAGTTTTACTTCCATGTATCTTGGGGTAGATTTAAAGAAGGCTGTTCACATTATACTGACACCAGCAAACCAGTGTCGGCAACGGGATAAATGATATGGACACCCACTGGATGTTATTAATGGCTTGAGCTTGTTCCTTAACACGATCAGCTGTTGTGTTTGAGGGCGTACGGTTTAATTTAATCAGCTTTGAATAGCACTTCTGACAAAACGTGGTCGAATGTTTTGCACTAATATCAGAAGATACATCAATGTTAAAAAAGTTTTTCAGTTTGTCCGCATAGTCCACACACAGTTTCACATTACAATGTCGATCTTTTTTTGTTCTTGCAGAGCGTTCCCCACACAGTCTACACAATGCATTAACACAAATTAGATGTTCAGTTTCAGTATGCTCCATTATAAAACACACTGCATACCCAACATACACTGTCACATGAAGACAAAGAAGAAAACTGGAAATATTAGGTCACACTGCTGCACAAAATAACTGAGTGTGATGTCACTTGTAATAATACTATGATTCAATCCTTTCTTTTCTGCTGAACAGTGGGTGAAAAATTTGCCTGTCACAACACAATGCCACACAAATGAAACACACAGCGTACATGTACTCTGATGATCAGAAACTAATACAAGACAAAAAATCTTCAAGACGAAACCACATGGAAAGTGCTCCAGACAGGGCTCTTCAAGATATAAACTAGATACAAAATCTGGTTCTGCTGCCAGGCAGTGGCAGGAAGGCAATTAAACCGTGGGAAATTGACTCATTTTCTGCTGCCAGCCAGTGGAACAAAGAAGGGGTTAAGGCTGAAGCTCCAGCAGGGCCAGGAATGTGCTAACAGATAAGCAGGGCAGGGGCTGTGTGAGGGAGGTGCCAGCAGCAAACTAAATCATGCTGTCTGTGAAAGGGGGAACCGCCGTGCTAAATGTGAGTCGGGCTAAGATATGTAATTTAATCTAAAATTTTATTAGTAATTTTTGATTTGATTAATATACTTACCCGACTCACATCGTTAATACCCTCCCGCCTACCCCGCTTAGGTTTTCCCTAAAAATGAACAGATCACTTCAGTGGGAGTGAGCTTTCAACATGGCGGCGGTTGAGTCACGCGTGATAGGTCACGAGACGGTATGACCTTGACTCTTGTATAACTTGGGTTGGGTCAAGGCCGTTCTCTTTTAGGGGGTTACTTCCCCTTTTGGGATGAAGCGTAGTTCAGTGTCCAAGCATTTTATCTGAAGTTAATGCTAAATGTGAGTCGGGTAAGTATATTAATGAAATCAAAATTTACTAATAAAATTTTAGATTCAAATAAGGCAGAGTACTATGATAAGATCTGAGAAACAAAAGGACATAAGCGCTCTCACTTTCTCTTGTTGCACATCTCATAATTATACATATAGAGCGCTTACATCCCTTTGTAACTTACAGTCGAACCCACTTAAAACGAACACGCTAGTTACGAATTTTGACTTATAACGAATTAGTTTTAAGTTCCCAACTGAATACCTCTTTCTTCATGCTTAAAAAAAATGCTTAAAACGAATTCTTTATAACGAATTTACGCTTATAACGAGCACTTTTTAGATTCCCAAGCATGCATAATGTCTGTAATTTACTCACGCTTATGACGAAATCTTTAAACTCGTCCCGAGATCGACATATCATGGGAATTTGAGAAGTTTGAATACACGTGTGTCAAAGTCTTCCCTTGCGTCGACTGCTTGAACCATTGCTCAACCGATCACTGAATAAAGTTAAACTGATTACACTGTACTCACAAAACAATTTCAAATTTAGAATCAAAGTGATTGATAGCTCAGACACTGAACATGAATGACTGACTGACGTTTATTTCCTTCGCGAATACCAAAAACGAAACATCGAACGGAAGCCATTGCCAAAAATATAGATGCCAGAGTGGTTTCCCTTGGACAAGGGAAACCACACTCTCAACGTTTGCGTTCGCCGGTTCGCGATAGTTTATCAGTCAGTCAGTGCTTTCGATTTGGATTTGAACATCATGTTGCAACAAAAAAACAAAAAACTAAATTGGCCAAGGTTTGCTACCCGTCGCCAAGGTAAGTGATTCCGGACAAATGATAGGAACACCGCGAATGTGGACAGTGTCAGTGTGTGCGCGTGTGTGTGACCAAAAACGTAACAACTGGATGAAACATCTGTGTGCACACTCTCACTCAAACTCAACAATCATCACTCAACATGAGACACACATGAACATGGACCTGAATATGTCACTTTATTGTCTAAACGTGAAGCAGCATGAAAGTTGCGAAAGAAACAAATTGAAACACCATAAAATGTACAAAACTTTTAAAAAAAAAAAAAAAAAAAAAAAAATCTATCAATTTTCTTAATACGAATTTTGGTTAAGACGAACTTTTTTTTTCCGATCCCCAGTGATTCGTCTTAAGCGAGTTCGACTGTAGTTCCATTTATTACAATTAAAAAAAGTTCACAATAAAAACAACTATGCATGGACTTACATTCACAACTTTAATTATTTTGATGCTTGTATATATGTGCTGTAGATCTGCGTAACAGCTCGTTGCAAGTCATTGTTAATTATAACTCTGAGCTAAGCAATGTGTGATAAAAAGGGACTCGTATCGTTAACTGTAATTTATGCAAACATAACTTAGAAACCAATTGTTACCTCAAGTGTGACAATATGGTCTATTTCTTTTTTTAATGTTTTTGCAGCTTCTGCCCCCTGAGCGCCAGAGAGCGTGTAGAAACTTGATGAAGGAGTACTTTGCGACCCTCGTGCGTCATGTGACCAACACTCACCAGACCATCAAGAACATGGAAAGGCAGAACAGAAAAATTCTACAGGTACTTTGTCTGGGCTTTTAATTGGTTTCACGGGGACAAGAACAATGAAATACTGCTGTACGGTGGAACCCCCCTTTTAAGACTTCCAAAAATCTGAGAAAATCGGGTCTTAAAAAGGAGGGAATCTTAAAGGTGGTCGTCTACATTTTTGCTTTTTTTCATTAATCTTATGGTTAGATTTCGATACAAAATTATGTCAAATGATGAATGAACCATGGGGGAAAAAGTTATAGCAAAAAAAATATATGTAAAAAAAGATTTTATTTTTGGGTAGCGTGACTCACGCTTCCAATATTTTGTTTTCTGTTTGCTGAGAACATGTGCTTTGCCTAAAAATACTGACCAATCAAATTCATGTCACTATGCTTATAGCCACGCCCAAACAAGTGCAGCAACAGTTTGACACTGGAGCGCTGTCCAAGCTTTTTTTTAAACGCACGAAATGCACGGGATTTGAGAGAAGTTTTGCGGTTGGCATTTTCCAAATAAGGAAATATCCTACTATGAGTACTACGCTGGAATACTACAATGAATTTTCAAACGGCTACACTGGCTTCGTCTTTCCTGATCGAAAGGGGGTGTATTGTTGATATTTATAGATAATAGACTCTGCATTTTAATGATCAAATGGCGATTTCGGTATAAAAATGTAGACAAGGACCTTTAAAATGGGGGAAAACTCTGCATCAGAACAGAAAAATACTACAGGTATTTTGTCTGGGCTTTTGTGTGACAAGAACAATAACATATTGTTGGCACCATGTGTCTTGACATGCTTGGAGAACTTCTGACACTGGTTTTGTACTCTGACGTATTCACAACTGTGAAGTAATGCAGAGTATTTTAGTTTGTCTTTTGCCTGTTTAAGAATAACAGAATACAGCAGATATCTCATTATGTGGACTGTTGTTGTAGAACTGACAGGGATGTAAAAATGTATAGTGTGGTAAGCGTTTTCAAGTTCGTTTAGTTTTTTTCATGGCAGTGTGTGTGTGTGTGTGTGTGTGTGTGTGTGTGTGTGTGTGTGTGTGTGTGTGTGTGTGTGTGTGTGTGTTGTGATGACAGACCAAAGGAGAACTGACCCAGGAGAGGCGTGACAGTTATGAGGCGGCGTACACTGGCTTCCAGAAACTTCATTCCAGCGCCTCTGCTTTGGCTGTAAGTCCATTCCACATCTTTTCTTTGTGTTGTATCTATCAGCTTTGGCTGTAAGTCCATTCCACATCTTTTCTTTGTGTTGTATCTATCAGCTTTCTTCTTGTTCTATTTGTCATTTGTTGTTTTTTGTAGACATCTGCATGAATTTCTTTGGTAGCGCTAGCCTCCTCAATCAACCCTTTGTAAGTTTCATTGTAGCTCAGAATATTTCTCAAAACATTTGCTTGTAATTCTTTCTGTATGTGACATAACTTCCACAGAGCTCATTCATTTCTAATGGTACTTTGACTAATACTCTGTGTCTTGCAACAGTGAAAGAGACTTTTGCATGTTGTATCAGGTAGGGTATTTTGATGATAGAAGATGTCTCTGAACAACTTTTCAAGTTTATTGAGACAATGCGTTTGAATTGTTTTCCCCAGGATTTGCTGGATGAGGACATGCCTGAGTTCCCCGCAGAAGGTGAGGATTTTGCCGTTCCTCTGTCTTCTACATCTGTCTCTATGTCAGTCAGACCTCATGAGAGAAATGTTAAATGAAGCCTAGTTAGGGTCTTACTTTTCTCTGTCTTCTACATCTGTCTCTATGTCAGTCAGACCTCATGAGAGAAATGTTAAATGAAGCCTAGTTAGGGTCTTACTTTTCTCTTGTATCTTTCTGTATGTGTTCATGTTCTTTGCCTGGATCATATGACTGTGTCTATAAAGCAAGAATTTCACATCTTTTTGACAGTAGTATATTCTTTGCAGTTTGTACAAATTCTGGTGTTTATGCTCTCTTTGTTTATTGTTTTTTGACAGATAATATGGATGATGCAGGAGGGACGTTTGACATCTTCAACCCGCTGAAAGATGCTGAGGTTAGCATCAGGCAACAGTGGGCACTGCTCGGCCGCTACAGTCATCACTAGAACAGCCTCTTCCTTTTCAATTGCACATACAGTATATGCATATTTTTGTCAAGGAGGGCATACTGCTTGTTTTGTTTTTTGCACTCATTGTAATACATGATGTCCGGAAATAACTCTGTCAGGTTTGTATGGGTTGTGAAAGAGTGAATACCCTTGATTTTAGTGAGACAAACAATCCACACGTGCTCCTTGTCCACTTGTTTCAGTCACACAACCCTCGCTGGTGACTGGCCTGTGTAGTGTTTGTCTCACTAGGGCGGGGATATAGCTCAGTCGGTACCGCGCTGGATTTGTATCCAGTTGGCCGCTGTCAGCGCGAGTTCGTCCCCACGTTCGGCGAGAGATTTATTTCTCAGAGTCAACTTTGTGTGCAGACTCTCCTCGGTGTCCGAACACCCCCGTGTGTACACGCAAGCACAAGACCAAGTGCGCACGAAAAAGATCCTGTAATCCATGTCAGAGTTCGGTGGGTTATAGAAACACGAAAATGCTTCCTCCAAAAACGGCGTATGGCTGCCTAAATGGCGGGGTAAAAAACGGTCAGACACGTAAAATTCCACTCGTGCAAAAAACACGAGTGTACGTGGGAGTTTCAGCCCACGAACGCAGAAGAAGAAGAAGTGAGACAAACACTCTACACGTGCTCCTTGTCCACTTGTTTCAGTCACACAACCCTCGCTGGTGACTGGCCTGTGTATTGTTTGTCCCACTGAAAGCAAGGGCATTCACTCTTTCAAAACCCTTACAAACCCGACGGGGTTATTTCCGGAATTAGTCTATTCTGAAGGCGACTTTGATCAATGAATCTCTGTCAAAGAAACTGTGTTTTAAATCAGTGATTTGGGCTAACACTGACTGTGTTTGTGGGACAAGTATCAGAAGTGTTTTACTGTAGAAGGTAAGTGCTCATGCCATGTCAGGTCACACTGCATGTGTCTGTTTTGTTGTGCAGTTTCAGTACGAAGGAGACACCAACCTGTTTGAAGACGATGACACTCGTTGTTTCTACGAAAACTTGCCTGACCTCCGGGCAGTCATACCAGGGGTAAGTAGTGTCATGGAATTGTGTGTGAGAGAGAGAGAGAGAGAGAGAGAGAGAGAGAGAGAGAGAGAGAGAGAGAGAGAGAGAGAGAGAGAGAGAGAGAGAGAGAGAGAGAGAGAGAGAGAGAGAGAGAGAGAGAGAGAGCGAGAGAGAGAGAGAGGGAGAGAGAGAGAGAGACAGACAGACAGACAGACGGGGGGGGGGGGGGGGGGGCTTGAGTGTAAGAGAGAGAGTGTATGCATAAATGTATGCGTTTCTGTGTCTCTGTGTTAGATTATTGTGTATTATAAGAGCAGATATACAATTTCTATTCCCAGTGCACTGATATTTATAAAAAGAAATCAGTGTCTTCGCTCTAGTATAATTGGCTTGGCTTTGTTAGTGTATGTATAAACAGAGAATGCTTAGCTCCAATCACCTCCAGCGCCATAAAACAGCGGACAAGTACAAGTGTTGTTGATATGTGTGAGCAGATTCTGTACAAGGACAGCGAGCAGTCGTCCAGCAAAGACAGTCCCAAGGAGGCCGAGCCCTTGCTGGAGGAAGGTGAAGACCACACTAACACTCGCCTCACACTTTGTCCACATTTTATTTCATGTTTAAAGTGTGTATTGAGAAAAAGAAAGTGCAATGTGGTTTGCGCTATGCAGTCATCAGAAGCAGTCTTTTTGTAACTGTCTTGAGTAGTAACCCAACAGGGAAGGATGCAAACTGCATTCAACATTATCAATTTGAAAAGGATGGTTGGTGCTACATTGCCACTTCCATGCACAAGTCGAATGATTAAAATGATTATTTCACTGTGATATTTCAACATTCCTTTGATTGGACTGGGTGGCCGAGTGGTAACGCACTTGCGCTCGGAAGCGAGAGGTTGCGTGTTCAGGCCTGGGTCAGGCCGCAATTTTCTCCCCCCTTTCCTAACCTAGGTGGTGGGTTGAAGTGCTAGTCTTTCGGATGAGACGAAAAACCGAGGTCCCTTCGTGTACACTACATTGGGGTGTGCACGTTAAAGATCCCACGATTGACAAAAGGGTCTTTCCTAGCAAAATTGTATAGGCATAGATAAAAATGTCCATCAAATACCCGTGGGACTTGGAATAAAGTAAAAAAATTCCATCTCACACGGCATTAAGTCTCAGGAAACATGAATACACGCATGCAGGAAAAAAAATAAATATGGGTAGCGCCGTATGTATGGCAGCTCGCTTTCCCCGGGGAGAAAGCAGCCCGAATTTCCATGAGGGTAACCTCACTGGACTGTAAATCTTATCCAATCCAATCCAATTGTTGCTCTTCACGGCATGTCTTGTGTCACAACAACAATTTTGCGGCCAGGACAATTTGACCAGTACATATTTTGAATCCAGGTCAAGCTGACCTATTGTGCTCTGTTTCTGGGAACAACACTGTAGTTGTTGAAAACATTTTACATTAGACATCGAGTCTTGACAGAATTGCTTTCACTGCGACCAGACATCGGGCAGCTGGAGGTGGAGGAGGTGGAGAAGGAGATGGAGACGGCCCGGATCGAGGAGAGTATGAAAGAGGCCGACACAGAGAACGTCCCCGCTGTGGAGGAGGAGGACAATCACTTCATCCCACCCGAAGCTGAAGGTGACAATACAACATGTGTACAGTGGAACCTCACTTGTACAAATCTCAGAAATGCAGGTCTTGATGTGGTTGGAGTCGGGGATATAGCTCAGTTGGTAGCGCGCTGGATTTGTATTCAGTTGGCCGCTGTCAGCGTGAGTTCGATCCCAGGTTCGGCGGAAATTTATTTCACAGAGTCAACTTTGTGTGCAGACTCTCTTCGGTGTCCGAACCTCCCCCCGTGTACACTACATTGGGTGTGCACGTTAAAGATCCCACGATTGACAAAAGGGTCTTTCCTGGCAAAATTGCTTAGGCACAGTTAATAATTGTCTACCTATACCCGTGTGACTTGGAATAATAGGCCGTGAAAGGTAAATATGCGCCGAAATGGCTGCAATCTACTGGCCGTATAAAATTTCATCTCACACGGCATCACTGCAGAGCGCCTAGAACTGTACCCACGGAATATGCGCGATATAAGACTCATTGATTGATTGATTGAGTCTTGGAATGGGGGTGAATATGCAGAGAAAGTCAAAAAGTTTGAGAAAACAGGTTCTTAAAATAGAGGGGGTCTTGATTTGGGGGGTCTCAAGAGGGGTTCCACTGTACTCATTATTTCCAACAGTGATATTGCAATAGCTTGGTGGACTTTGATGATTAAGACAAGTAAGTATGTGCATGGATGTTTGAACTGTATCGCCTGAAGATCAACGTGACTGCCTTTATTCCAGTCCTTCCTGTTAGCAAATCATCACAGCTAGTCCCTAGTAGGTATCCTGTTGGACAGGAAAAAATATCTTCTCCCCTTGTAAACACTTTGCTCACCATCTCACACCTGACCAGGCTTGTATGTGGAACAAGGCCATCCCTCCACCCAAACACACACACACAATCAACACCTGACCAGGCTTGTACGTGGAACAAGGCAATCCCTCCACCCAAACACAAACACACAATCAACACCTGGTCAGGCTTGTACGTGGAACAAGGCCATCCCTCCACCCAAACACACACACACAATCAACACCTGACCAGGCTTGTACGTGGAACAAGGCCATTCCTCCACCCAAACACACACACACACACAATCAACACCTGACCAGGCTTGTACGTGGAACAAGGCCATTCCTCCACCCAAACACACACACACACACAATCAACACCTGACCAGGCTTGTACGTGGAACAAGGCCATCTCTCCACCCAAACACACACACACACACAATCAACACCTGGCCAGGCTTGTACGTGGAACAAGGCCATCCCTCCACCCAAACACACACACAATATCAACACCTGACCAGGCTTGTATGTGGAACAAGGCCATCCCTCCACCCAAACACACACACACAATCAACACCTGGTCAGGCTTGTATGTGGAACAAGGCCATCCCTCCACCCAAACACACACACACAATCAACACCTGGCCAGGCTTGTACGTGGAACAAGGCCATCTCTCCACCCAAACACACACACACAATCAACACCTGACCAGGCTTGTACGTGGAACAAGGTCATCCCTCCACCCAAACACACACACACAATCAACACCTGACCAGGCTTGTACGTGGAACAAGGCCATCCCTCCACCCAAACACACACACACAATCAACACCTGGCCAGGCTTGTACGTGGAACAAGGCCATCCCTCCACCCAAACACACACACACAATCAACACCTGACCAGGCTTGTACGTGGAACAAGGCCATTCCTCCACCCAAACACACACACAATCAACACCTGGCCAGGCTTGTACGTGGAGCAAGGTCATCCCTCCACCCAAACACACACACACAATCCACACCTGACCAGGCTTGTACGTGGAACAAGGCCATCCCTCCACCCAAACACACACACACACAATCAACACCTGGCCAGGCTTGTACGTGGAACAAGGCCATCCCTCCACCCAAACACACACACACAATCAACACCTGACCAGGCTTGTACATGGAACAAGGTCATCCCTCCACCCAAACACACACACACAATCAACACCTGACCAGGCTTGTACGTGGAACAAGGCCATCCCTCCACCCAAACACACACACACAATCAACACCTGACCAGGCTTGTACGTGGAACAAGGCCATTCCTCCACCCAAACACACACACACACACAATCAACACCTGACCAGGCTTGTACGTGGAACAAGGCCATCCCTCCACCCAAACACACACACACAATCAACACCTGACCAGGCTTGTACGTGGAACAAGGCCATCCCTCCACCCAAACACACACACACAATCAACACCTGACCAGGCTTGTACGTGGAACAAGGCCATCCCTCCACCCAAACACACACACACAATCAACACCTGACCAGGCTTGTATGTGGAACAAGGCCATCCCTCCACCCAAACACACGCACACAATCCACAGCCTGACTGCGTCCTGTGTAGAGTGGGAATTCTTTGATGAATTAATTTATGAGATGTGAGATGGTGACCTGAATCATTTGCATAGGAAGGAGTGTGCCTTTAAGAAAGTGTGAAATAAGGCGAAAAAGAAGAGCTGTTGTTCTTGGATTAGGATATCACTGGGAAACATGTCCGAGTACAGTCTTTGTTATTAGAATAGCAGACCTGTTTAGCAGTATGATTTGGGCGTATTTTGTACGCCAAATTATTATCGGTACGACAATACGCGACACACGCACAAAATACGACTAAGAAAAAGTCTAGAATACGTTTTCCGGTGTGGGTGTGCTGATTACGGGATGGTACAACTGATACCGGTTTCGGTCAAAGGGAGATAACCCTGACAGCGAGTCTTCAGTTGTGGAAACCTCGTTCGGTTGTTGGCACGTGCGATCGTCTGGACTATCGTGGCAAAATGAAGCGGAAAAATTTGCCAGTTTCGGATGATTGTACCAAGTCTTAACAGCAGAAGAAGCAGATTTTTGGGGAGAAATATAAGAAAGAGCCAGGAATTGTGGAGTCTACTGTACTAAAAAGTCATGCACACTGTAAATCAGATTTATCCGTTGCCCATGCTGAAAAATATGACATCGAACGACACTGCAGTTCCAAAACTCACCTGGACAAGGTTGCTGCAAAGAAATCCGATGAAAGCTACCAAGGAATTATGAAGTTCATTCCCGCAAAGCAAATCCTGCCAGAAGAAAAGGCTGTAGTCCGTGCTGAAGCAATGTTTTCTGAGATGATTGTAAAAATGAACTTGCCACTGTCAACCGCAGATGTTATTTCACGAACTTCATCTTTTCATTATCAATCTGTTTGTAAGACACTGGTTATAATGCTACAAACTGACAGGTAAATAAAATTGTTTTATCCCTGTTGTATTGGAAGGAGTTAAATTCTGAAGGTGTTCACAAGACATGCTATTCTTACACAAACACGTTTGCACCCACGCGTACATTTTCCCTGGCGCATAGCCCATATGGCTTTGCTTGCAAAGTACACCAACCTTTTGAAGAATACACTCAACTTTTTGGGAAAGTACTCTTGCCTCGGGTTTAGGGTAAACAGGTCTGGAATAGAAAGAAACATACTAACATTATAAGATGTTTGGTGGCTTGTTGACAGACCAGCTTTTTTGTTGGTCCAAGGGGACCATATCGTCTTTTGTTTCATCTTTATCGACAAAGGCCGAAGGCCGCGGTTGATAAATATGAGACAAAAGGCGATATGCTCCCCGAGGACCAACAACAAAATGCTGGTCTGATGACAAGCCACCAAACATCGTTTTTGTCATCATTTTGGTTGTGCAACAAAATGCACAATAACCCACAGGGAGACGAATTTTTAGAATCCAACTCCGGGCCACAGTAGCTCGAGATAACACGTCAACCTTGTATGTGACGTCAAACGTAGCTTGTTGACGCTTTTCTTCCAGTCTGAAAATGTACAGAGCTGCGATCATACGTGTGAGTTCAGTAAATGTTGAGCATATTTTTTTTCTTTTTAAGTGTTTATGACTTTTCGTTGTGGATTTTGCGATTACAGAGATAAGTTGCAAATTGACCATGAGTCGCCGCGGTAATTATCAACATTGATTGGGTCTTTGAGAGTGAATGCTTACAATCGTTGTCCTCGGAAACACAAATCCAAAGCCGCGATGGTTCCACACATCAAACAATCAGCCTGATTAGCTTTTACTTTGACAATCCACGTTTCACCTGAAAGCTCAAACCCATTCACCACCTCGATTTATTGCACAGTATTGGCGTTAACCGGTAATTACCGGTATTTTACCGGTTGAAATAAAAAAAATACCGGAACATAATTGGCTGCTGGTATAACCTACCGGTTGATTTTTAGAACTACCGGGGGTTTTTTGCTGGTAAAACAACAAAACCAGTCCTCTGAGTTGGACTCTTACTGGTTCCAACGACCAGCCCACCTTTTTTTTCTGAATAGTTTTCATCATAAAAGTTTGTGTACCAGTTTGAAAAAATATTAGTGCCATCACTGTTGCATGGGGAACATGAGATTTATTTCCCAGGTGTTTGTGAATGAAAACTCGTAAAAATGATGACAATGCGATTTGACTTTGCTTTCAGAAGAGGACACGGAGACGGGGACGCTGATGAAGCAGCAGTTTGACGCCTACCTCCTGTCTCTGCCAAACTGCGTCAACCGCGACCTCATCGACAAGGTCAGTCCCATGATCCTCTTGCTGTAGTGTGATGGAACAGAAGGTAGAGAAAGATATGACCAAGAAAAGAGAGAGAGCGAGACAGAGAGAGACTGAGACCGAGAGAGAGCGAGAGGGAGAGAGAGAGAGACTCAGAGGGAGAGAGAGAGAGAGAGAGGCCTGACAAGAATGCGAGAGAGGGTTGCTATTAAGTTTACCAAAAGGAAAGTTTTGAAGGATTAGGATGAGAATGACAGGGAGAGAGAGAGAGAGAGAGAGAGAGAGAGAGAGAGAGAGAGAGAGAGAGGGAGAGAGAGAGAGAGAGAGAGAGAGAGAGAGCAAGACAGAGAGAGACTGAGAGGGAGAGAACTTTGAACTTTGAACTTTATTACAGGAACTTTGAACTTTATTACAGGAAAGATAGCATTAGGTCCGTAGGACCTTTCTTACAGCTAGTCCTGAGAGAGAGAGAGAGAGAGAGAGAGGCCTGACAAGAATGCGAGAGAGGGTTGCTATTAATTTTACCAAAAGGAAAGTTTTGAAGGATTAGGATGAGAATGACAGGGAGAGAGAGAGAGAGAGAGAGAGAGAGAGAGAGAGAGAGAGAGAGAGAGAGAGAGAGAGAGAGAGACTGAGAGGGAGAGAGAGAGAGAGGCCTGACAAGAATGCGAGAGAGGGTTGCTATTAAGTTTACCAAAAGGAAAGTTTTGAAGGATTAGGATGAGAATGACAGCGATGTTTAGCCAGAATCCAAGTGAGCAATGCTATTGCCACATTTTGTGGCAGAATTTTATAGATGATTTAAAACTGGGGTTGCTTTGTCTTTGCTTTTGCAGGCAGCCATTGAGTTTTGCATGAACTTCAACACAAAGATCAACCGCAAGAAGCTGGTGCGAGGACTGTTCACTGTACACAGGACTAGGTAAGCTCACATCTCCTTAGTGCATGTCTGTATGTGCATCTCTGTGTGTCACTGTCAGTAGTTGTGTGTTTGTCAGAGACAGAGACAGACAGGCAGAGAGAGAGAGTGAGAGACAGAGACAGACAGGCAGAGAGAGAGAGTCAGAGACAGACAGGCAGAGAGAGAGAGTAAGAGACAGAGACAGACAGGCAGAGAGAGAGAGTGAGAGACAGAGACAGACAGGCAGAGAGAGAGAGACAGAGACAGACAGGCAGAGAGAGAGAGACAGAGACAGACAGGCAGAGAGAGAGAGTGAGAGACAGAGACAGACAGGCAGAGAGTGAGACAGAGACAGACAGGCAGAGAGAGAGAGTGAGAGACAGAGACAGACAGGCAGAGAGAGAGAGTGAGAGACAGAGACAGACAGGCAGAGAGAGAGAGTGAGAGACAGAGACAGACAGGCAGAGAGAGTGAGAGACAGAGACAGACAGGCAGAGAGAGAGAGTGAGAGACAGAGACAGACAGGCAGAGAGAGAGAGTGAGAGACAGAGACAGACAGGCAGAGAGAGAGAGTGCGTGTGTGTGCCTGCCTGCCTACCCATTCATTTGTCTGACTGTCTTTTTGTGCCTATTTGTGCCTGCCCTCCTATTAACCTGCAGTTCTCCTGTATTTCAATAAAGTTTAGACTATGCAAGTGCTCTGAGATGGAGTGGTTGCTGTTTCCAAATGACTGGTTTATCTGAGGGCTGTTTTGGCTGATTTCTGTGTGATACTGCTTTATAAAATACTTAACGTGATCACTGAGTATGTTATACTGTGTGCCAGGTATGACTTGCTGCCGTTCTACGCCCGCCTGGTGGCCACCCTGTTTCCCTGCATGCCTGACGTGGCCAATGAGCTGGTGCAGTACGTCAAGAGTGACCTGCGATGGCACGTGAGTTGTGACATCTAGCGCCTCTCTTTTGTTGTGCTATGTGGAGTAATGTTCGTGGAGGAATGAGGGTGAACTCAACAGTGCACAACATTGCACCACGCAAGACCTGTCAATATAACACTTACCTCGACAGTACTATTCTTGCACATTATCTATTATAGGCCGAAAAAATTGGACAAAACGCTGCGTGGGTACAATTATCTCCCATAACCATGCGCCACCGTGGATCCCAAGCACTGTCTGAGTGCTTCCCCCTTACAGGATGTAGGTGGCGCGTCCTCTTTCTTTTTTCGCGCGTGACAGTAGGCTGTGTTTCTGCTGCGCTCCCGGATTATTTTGGATTCTAGAGTCTTCTTTTCTGTGTGGATTACCACCTGTTGGATTTTTGTGTGTTATTCCACTTCTGGCTTGAGGCTACGTTGTTTTTCTTCCAACTTGTGCCTCCGTTGTTGTGTGGCGGACTCGGCGTGCCTACCGTCCTACTTCGTGGTGACCGGTCGTCTGCTTCTCGTTTCGCCTCATTCACTTGAGTATTGACCTAATTTTCTTTGAATTTTGTTAATTCTCGATTTTTTAAGGGTACGTACAGGGCGAGGTAGGATGTCTCGTCTTGTTTTGGGCTCTGGTTCTACGGAACCAGAGTCTGCCGGGGGCAACCCTTCTCCGGGCGCACAGCGTCATGTTTTGCGCACGGACAGGGGGACCTTTCGGCGCTCCGACTCTCCCTCCCCAAACGCTTTGCGTTTGCGGCGAGGGAGGGCGGAGAAAGCCTGTTTGAGCAAGCTCAATGCGAGCTTGCTCAAACAGGCTGGGCTTGAACCTGGGACTTCGGGCGGGGCTGCGCCGTCGAAGGTTCGGGGAAGGTCGAGGGGAAAGAAAAAGCGTCTTTCTCCTTCTCCTTCCGTGGAACACGCTTCCCCCCCTTCGACGCCGTTGTCCGGCCCTCAGTCTCAGGCTTCAGCTCCTCCCGGTTTCAAGCCTGGGGGGAAGGTTTCCTTCTCCTCCCTGGCTCGAATCCGGGGGCGGGTCGATTCCCAACCCTCTTTGGGGGTTGGTGAATCTGATCTAGGGGCTACGGGAGAGACTCAGGTTTCGACTTCTTTCTTTTCCGGTGCCTCTCCTGTGCCCTCCTCGGTTTCCACCGCTGTGGAAGCCAGGAGGGACACGGGTCCTCCTCTGAACTCCCTCGCTGGGTCGTCTACTGCTGTTTCGACAGTAGTCTCGGACTCATGGGGGCGGAGATCGGAGGAGATGACGGGGTCTATGAATTCCCTCCCCGCTGGGGTTGGGATGCGAATTGACCCCGTTCAGGGCGGTCCTGTGGGGGCAGGGGTTTCAGGCATCGTGCCTACGACCACTGCTACTACGGTTCCCTCTGACGTCCGTGTGACTGGTGGCTGTCCCTCTATGAAACGCTCCGGCCGACTAGTTACTGGACGTGGAGGTGTTCGACAGAACGTGGTACTTCTGTCGAATGGTCAGGGCGACGGGAACATTGTTTCTGTTGCTCAAACCGACACCTCCGACCGGACCGTCTTGACCCCACGCCATTCCTTAGCGTCTGGTGTTCGGGTGACGGATGGTCCGGACCAAGGGTCCGGAACGGTCCAGGCTTACGGGTCGGGATCGAACCGGACCCACGGGTCCCGACTGGACTTGACCTCCGGGTTTGGTCCGGACGGGACCCATGGTACGGGACCGTACCGGACCTTAGGGTCCGGTGCGGGACAGTACCTCTGGCCCTTGCCGGACCCCCGGACCTACGGGTCCGGATGGTACGGTACGGGACCAGTGGTCCGGTCGGGACCGGACCACCCGACCACCTCTGTTGGTCCGGGTGGTCTGGCACCGAACCGGAACACACCGGACCACCGGACCTACGGGTCCGGATGGTACGGTACGGGACCAGTGGTCCGGTCGGGACCGGACCACCCGACCACCTCTGTTGGTCCGGGTGGTCTGGCACCGAACCGGAACACACCGGACCACCGGACCTACGGGTCCGGATGGTACGGTGTTTCCACGTCCGGACCGAACCACCCGAACACTTTTGTGGGTACGGATGGTTCTGTGCCGAACGGGACCTCCGGATGGTACGGGACCGGACCGGACCACCGGACCGGACCGGACCACCGGAACACCGGACCACTCGACCGGACCGGACCGGACCACCGGAACACCGGACCACCCGACCGGACCGGATCGGCACCCCCGACCGGACCGGACCATTTCTTTTCTGATCAGACCCGATGGGTCCCTGTTCAGTCTATAAATGGCGGGGGTTCGTTGGCTGGACTGACCCAACAGTCGCAGGGTTTTTGTTGTTCTCTCCCTTCGGCTGCTGGAGACGTTTCGTCTTTGGGGCAGGGGTCTTCGCGGCCTCTTGCTTCAGTGGGCGTTTCGTCACAGTCTACTTCATCACTTTCGGCTCCTCCCCCTCAAGCTTCCTACACTCCTGCTGTTGAGGAGTTGTCGGGAAGTGAAGAGGAGAGTGAGTCAGAGGACGATGGGGAGGAGGATCAGGGTCGCCCTGAGGTTAACACTGATCCTCTACCCTTGCCGGTTTCTGATGGAACTTCCGAAGCTATGCTTCGTACTTTCCAACAGTACATGACAGACATCACGCGGCGTCTTGACGCCACGGATGCCTCTCTTAAGCGTCTGTCGTCTAGTGTTCCCAACCCTTCGGTTGACACACAGGACGTGGAGTCTGAGGACGAGAGGCAGGAGGCTCTCCCTCGCACAGCTAGAAGGACGTTTGAACAGTTTCAGGACGTCCTTCCCTCCGACGCCCTCTCGTCCTTGGAGTCCGCTTCGGCCCGGGCGCGGGAGGCACACGCCGCGTCTGCCGGCGGCTCGTTTTATGAACGATCCGGCCGCCAGCAATTCGCGTTCCACCCTAGTCTTAGTGCCACGGTGGAAGCGGCAGCACATCGCCTGAGGAGTACAGATTCACGTGCGAACGCGACCTATGTTCCTCGGGAGGACGCGGATTCAGTGCCGTGCTTTCCTTCGGGAGGCGCACCTCCACTGTTTCCTCGTGTCCAATCTGTTTCGTCCCTCCCTTTTCCCTTTGACTCTCGAACTCTCCCTTTCCAGACTTCGAGTGTTCAGGGTGGGGCTGACGGTGATGTGTTCGTTGGGGAGGTGCCTTCGGTCAAGAAGGTGGAACTGAGCTCTGCTTCGTTCCACAATCTTGAGGCCACCGTTTCTTCCATTGTCGAGGCCCAATCACAGGCCTTGACATGGATGAGCACGCTGTCCACACTGTTGGACCCTCCCGATCGGGCAGAGTCCGATTCCACTCGGGTCCTTGACACGGTTCGAGTGGATCGGGCTTTGCATGCCGTGCGATCGTGCGTGACGACTGCGGCAGAATTGGCCATTGGAACACGGGTCCACTTGTTGGCCCTGTTCCGTGATCATTTTCTGGCTACTTCTTTAGTGCCTCCGGATATGAGGAAGAGTCTGAGGAACACGTTTCCTCAGCCTTCTTCCCTTTTTCATCCGGGCACTGTCCGTTCTGTGGTGGAGTCCACACGCCAGAGGAACACTGATTCTCTGATGGTTGGCCTCGCTGCTTCGGCGACGTCGGCGGGGAGTAAGAGAAGTGCTACAGTCACCTCCAGCTCCCAGCCTCAGAGGAAGAAGAGGAAGAAGCCAGTTTCACTGCCTCCTTCTTCCTCCTCTCAGGCGCCTGTCGCGTTCCCCCCTGCGGCCCCGGCTTCTCGTGCTCCCAAGCGTAAGAAGAAGGGTGCTCAGACAGGTAAGGGTAAGCAGCACCACCAGGGGGGTGGTCGCAAGCCTGCGCCTGCCCGCCAGCAGAATTTTCAGTGAGTCCCGGCCCTACGTTGACGCCCCCTCAAGTTGCCCCTCTTTCGTCCGTCGGTTCCCTTTTTCGGGCCCGCGACATGTGGGGCAGACTGGTCTCCAACCAGTTTATCTTGAGGGTGGTGGGGTCGGGGTTTTCTCTACCGCTGTCGTCACAACCTCCATTGTCCGCTCTACCTTTGACGTTCCCCCCTCCTCGAGACCCTGCCAGATGGCAGGCTCTTCAAGACGAGGTGAACTCGTTGGTCGAGAAGAAGGCTGTCTACCCCCTTTCTCAGCCTTCTCCGGGGTTCTACTCCCGCCTGTTCACCGTCCCCAAAAAGGACGGCAGGTTCAGGCCGGTGTTGGACCTCTCCACCTTGAACTTGTACCTTCGCAGGTGCAAGTTCAAGATGGAAACCCCTTCGTCGGTCCGGTTGGCCATCCGGCCAAACGATTGGGCCACGTCTGTGGACCTCCAGGATGCTTACTTCCACATCCTGGTGGCCCCGGGGTACCGACATCTGCTCCGGTTTGTTTGGGAGGGCACAGTGTTCGAGTTTCGGGCCCTCCCATTCGGCCTGTCCTTGGCCCCGCTGATTTTTACAAAGGTGGTCAAGGAGCTGGCGGCGTTGGTCAGAGCTCAGGGTGTGCGTCTGCGTCAATATTTGGACGATTGGCTCACCCTGGCCCAGTCTCGCGATCAATGCCTCCAACACACCCGGCAGGTCCTGGAACGGACCCATGCTTTGGGGTTCCAGATACAGTGGCACAAGTCAGACCTCGTGCCAGCCCAGCAGTTTTGCTACTTGGGGATGGCGTTCGACACAGTGCTTTACACTGTGTCTCCCTCCCCGGACAGAATCCTCTCCCTGAGGCGAAAGATCCTCTCCATTCAGGCTTGCCGCGCTGTTCCTCACAGGCGGCTGGCGGAACTGTTGGGTTCCATGGAGTCTGTCGCTCTGCTGCTGCCCCTTGCAAGGCTACACAAACGTCCCCTGCAACGGGCAGTAGCAGATCGGACTTCCAGGCCTCTCGATTACACCGAGTTGGTCCAGATCGGGCCTTGGTTTCACGAGGCTGTAGTCCAATGGCTGGACCCGATCTGGCTCAACTCTGCGGTGCCTATCCAACCGAGACGGCCGTCTCTCTTCCTGTACACCGACGCTTCTACGCGGGGTTGGGGGGCCCACCTGGACCTGCACGAGGCCCAGGGGGTCTGGACCCAGGAGGAGTCCCTCCTACACATCAACTTTCTAGAGTTGGAGGCGGTTCGTCGGGCTCTGCTGGAGTTTCGCCTCCTGATTCGGGATCAGGATGTGTTGGTCCACGGGGACAACACCACATGCCTAGCTTACCTTCGCCACCAGGGGGGCACCAATTCTCGGTCCCTCTCCCTGTTAGCGGAGGAGATTCTGCTCTGGTGCCAGACCAATCAGGTCCGGATGTCAGTCCAATTCGTTCCGGGGAAACTGAACGCCCTGGCCGACATTCTCAGTCGGGGCGATCAGGTTCTCCCCACAGAATGGACCATCGCTCACAACGTTCTACGGCGTCTGTGGGCAAGGTGGGACCGTCCTCTGATCGATCTGTTCGCAACTCGATTCAGCGCTCGGCTTCCCAGGTACGTCAGCCCCTTTCGAGACACGAATGCGTTCCACGTGGACGCATTCACTCTCTCGTGGAGGCTCCTCGATGCTTACGCCTATCCCCCGACATCTCTGATTCCGAGGGTACTGGCAAAGTATCTGCAGGAACGGCCAAGACTGATTTTGGTCGCGCCTTACTGGCCAACAGCTCCGTGGTTTCCAGATCTTCGCGGTCTCACCCACGTAGACCCTCTACCTCTGAATCTGGACGGGGGAAGTCTGCTCCAGCCTCGATCAGGCCTCCCTCATCCACGTCCAGAGAGTCTGTGCTTGACCGCATGGCTCTTGTGCGCTCCAAACTGCTTGCACTAGGATTGCACAAGAGTTCAGTAGAGTTTTCCTTGAACGCTAAGAGGCGATCAACTAATCAGCTCTATGACTTACGCTGGAGAGCTTGGGCCTCCTTCGCCTTGTCCAAGGGGATAAAGCCGCTTTATCCCTCAACACAGGACTTGGCCAACTTCCTGGTGGAAGTGTATCAAAAGAAGAGTCTTTCTTCTAAGACTCTTCTTGGATACAAATCTGCCATCACTTCCACGATTGCGGCTGCTACTGGTCGCAGACCTGAACACTTGATCAGTTCCTCCCTCATTGCTAATGTCCTTTCGGGTATTAGCAATGCAGCGGTGTCTAAACCTCGGGTTTCATTTCCCAAGTGGGATGTCTTCCTGGTTCTCAAACTCCTGCGTAGCAAGGAGTTTGAACCCCTGGCAGGCATTAGTATCAAGTTCCTGACTTTTAAGACTGTGTTCCTCATCGCTTTAGCCACTTGCCGTAGACTCAGTGGTATTCAAGCTTTGAGTGGCCTGGAATTTGACATTGAGTTCACCACACATCAGGTGACGTTGGCTTTCCTACCAGACTTTCGAGCCAAGAATCAGAATGCCTCGGAGTTGTCCAAACCAGTAGTCATTCAAGCCTTGGCTCCCACTCTTGAACATGATGACCCTGATCGCTTCCTCTGCCCAGTACGTGCCCTTAGAGTGTACCTGGATAGAACACGTAGCTTTCGGTCTTCTAAGCGGTCACTGTTTGTCTCGCTTAATCCGAAGTACCAATCGGATATTTCTAGACAAACTTTAGCTCGTTGGCTGACCTTGCTTATCAAACAGGCTTATGTTCATGCTCAAGTGGATGTGGTCCCTGACATCAGGGCACACGAGATTCGGGCTATCGGCTCCTCGTTGGCGCACGTGCGGGGTGCCTCGCTCCAAAGCATAATGGCGGTCGCGTTCTGGAAGACTCCAGCCACGTTTATTAACCACTATATGCGAGACTTTTCCAGTCTCAGGCTTGACCAGTCGTATGGCATTGCCAAAGCAGTGGTTGCCAGCATGGTCACGTCAGTCTAAGGTATTTTTCTTGGGTATATTTTCTTTTACAGTAGTACTGTTCGAAAATTGCCTGGGTATCTTAATCCTTGGATTTAAGTGATTTTGATTAAGGAGTTTAATACTCTACATATCACCCTCACACCACTCTGGTATTCTGTGCAAGAATAGTACTGTCGAGGTAAGTGTTATATTGACTGTAAGGCTTCTTTTTAAGCCTACTGTCTATATGATACTTACCGAGACAGTACTATTAGAGTTTCCCTCCCGCCTCCCCTCTTGATATGTTATGGGCTTTTTGAGGGTCTGCAGCTCATAAAGAAAGAGGACGCGCCACCTACATCCTGTAAGGGGGAAGCACTCAGACAGTGCTTGGGATCCACGGTGGCGCATGGTTATGGGAGATAATTGTACCCACGCAGCGTTTTGTCCAATTTTTTCGGCCTATAATAGATAATGTGCAAGAATAGTACTGTCTCGGTAAGTATCATATAGACAGTAGGCTTAAAAAGAAGCCTTACATTCTTCTGCTAGTTGAGGGCATCGAGTGATCGTCGGGTTATGGGTTCCAATCCGGGCCGGGACGGACTCGGGTCAACTTTATGGGCAGACTCAGAGACGGTATCCATGTTCCACCCCTGTGTCACTACTGTGGCACGTAAAAGACCTTGGTCATTCTGGTTGATTACACCCAAACACGCATACACCTGGGTAGGGCGACTCTGGTGCTGCTAGCTTTCCACTGAGAGGAAGCGACCCGAACTTCCCAGCAATGGGACAATAAAGTAATGAAAATGATTTTTTGTACTTTGTGTAATGTTGCTCATTTTGTTTTACCAAGCCTTATCGCAGACCTGTTTACACTACACATTGAGCGTAGTAAACTACGATTTTGGTCCCCAAACTACGCAACTACGCATGCTTGTCTTATACTACGCAAACGTTTCGCTTCGACTACACATTTTGACATTTTGAATACACAAAAACGCGAGCGAGTTCCGATCCATAATTTGTACTAACCGGTTGTGTACTGCGTGCAAAACATGCCCGGCGCCCGCGAGAGTAGCGTAGTCAGTTGGTCTTGCTGCTGTTATAACAACTATCGCGGGCGTTTCAGCACATACTTTTCTGAACGCGGTCACTTCGTAGCTCATTCTTTCTGGAGGGAAAAAAATGGCTGCAGCGACGAACACGGATTCAGAAGACTTTGGCGATCAACCGCCACGGAGCAAAAAAAAGAAGCTTGGTCAAACTCCCAGCAAGGCTTTTCTGCCAAAGTACTATGAGGAGCATCCATGCCTAGTTTCGTGGAGAAAAGGGAAGCATTTTGCCCACTGCACTGTGTGCAACACGGCTTTTTCAGAGAAGCACAGTGGGCTTTACGACCGTGTAACCGCCACAAGAAAAGCACTTCTCATGAGGAATTCGAGAAATCCCGACCAAAGCAGAGGAAAAATTGGACTGTTTTGTGAAGAAACCCGTGCCAGGGAAAGAAGACCAAGACAAGCTCACTTTTGAGAGATCGGTAACCAGAGCAGAGGCAATGACCTGCCATATTATTATTATTGCCGACACAAACCTGTTCTGTTTATATATGCAAATTTGCCTTCATGTTGATACACATACTCCCAGTCCCTACTTTTTGTGACTTGATGTTCTCAGATTGTCACAGGTCTTGAATAGGGCTAGGGGGTCCCACTGTATATGAACTGCATACCCCTCAACATAGCTTTTTTTTAACAAATCATGAAATGTTCCAAACTAGTTAATAATTTTTTTCTTAACAAATAAACTTAATGCTTGGCTTGTATTTTTGTGGGGGCTTTGTTTGTATTTGTATGAGGAGTATTGTTCACATTGTAATAGTTTTGTTTGGAGTGTTGAGTGTTTGTTTTAGTACGGTATAAGTAACTGTTCTGTTTTGCGGTTTGGGTTGATCAAATTGAAATACTACACATTCACCTGCCAAACTACACATTTGCCTTATTTTCACACCCAAAACTACACATGGTACATTTCAGGGGTAGGCAGGTCTGCTTATGTATTACGGTAAATATAGTTTGCATGTTATGAGACCGTGATATCAGTGTACAAATAAATTGTTTTTACATTTTACAGATGAGGAAGAAGGACCAGATCAATATTGAATCAAAGCTGAAGACCGTTCGCTACTTAGGTAAGAATTATTTTCTCTCCATGTATGAACAAAAGTGAAGAAGTGTTAACACTCACTTGTTGTCTGGTATTTCCCTGAACCACAAGGAAAGCAGGTTGTTAAGAGAAGCGCCACATTTTAACCAAAGAAGCAACTAATTATAAAAAGCAGAAGAATACTAGTGGGCATGTTTGTATTGAAATTCAAGTTTTCTGTTTGAAGAACGCAACACTCTTTATTCACACGACAAGCCAAGCCTTTCCATTCTGCCCTCCAGTTTATGTTGACAATAAATGTGTTTTATCTACGTGAATATAAGAAAGTAATATGTTTTGTGCGTGACAGGGGAGCTGGTCAAGTTCATGATGTGTCCCAAGAGTGAAGCCCTGCATTCAGTGAAGGTATGACAAGACTTTTGTGTATCAGCTGACACCCCTCTGTTATGCTTGCTTCACAATGTCTTTTACTGTGCAGAGGGAAATGTAAGTTATCGTCACGCTCATAAGAACAATACCTAACTCAGTGTCAGGCATTTCTGCAGTGAGACTACAGGGGAAGCTACTGGAAGGGTACCTGTCATGTGTTAGAGAGTATAAACTCTCAGACCAACGTAAACCATTGCCACGGTTACGTGAGCAAAACTGCGGTTCTCGTTTCTGAGTTAGGCACTTTTCCGTTTGGACACATAAAGACTACTTTGGAGAATATTAAGGTATGCAAACGCCTTTTCGGGGTTGTAATGCAGTTGTGGTGATAGAAAATGTTGCCGTCAGTTATTTATCTCAGGCGTACATAGCTGTCAACGCTCAAGATAGGCAGTTTGAAACTTATAACTTAAATGAGATGGGCAGATTGTTCAGAAACCAAAGAAGTTTTTTGCGTTTTTCTCAAAACTCTAAAAAAATGACATAGGCAATTATCTTGTAAGCGTGACGTTATGTAGCTGTCAGTGGGACGTACGTAGAGTCAATACAGCTGCAGTGTTCGCTTATCATTCTCAATGCTGATACATGTATGAGGTTATAGTTATTGACCAGCAGATGGAGGTGTAAATGTTAAGATTTAAAAGGTTATCTTTGGTCTGTCTGTCAATAAGTGCATACGTCTTAAAGCTTTTCAAGATGTTTTCTGTCCGCCTGCTCAGCTTGTAAGCCTTGTTCGATTGTTTCGGAGTCTGCTGTTTTCTTGCAGCAGAGTTATTTTCTTCTTTTTGTTTCTGTTCTTTTCTATGTGGTTGACTTGTTTCAGATGCTGATGTTTGACTTCTCCCACCACAACATAGAGATGGCCTGTGCCTTGCTGGAGACGTGTGGCCGCTTTCTGTACCGCTCGCCTGACTCGCATTATCGCACCAAGGTCTACCTGGTCAGTGTCCCACCGCTTGGTGTCTTGTTTGCCTAGCTACTTCATTACACACATCTTTGGTTTGGTATGCTTCATGCAGTGTGGCATGATTACTCACATTGCCGATAATCTTTTGGAAGCATGGTAAGAGTGAAAACGAAAGGCTTGATTGTTTCATATGACATTCTGGCAACAGACAAGAAGAAGATAACGAATGTTTGTATGATCTGTCAAAGAGCCATGGTTTGGGAACTGCAAAACACACATACTGGGCTTTTGACTTTTCTGTTGCTTCACCCAGAAGAAAAGAGCGAGAATGTCTGTTGGGAAAGAGAATGTGTGTTGGGAAAGAGAATGTGTGTTGGGAAAGAGAATGTGTGTTATTATTGTCTGTGATGTTGTTCAGGACGTGATGATGCGTAAGAAGACGGCACTGAGCCTGGACTCTCGCTACGAGACCATGATCGAGAACGCCTACTTCTACAGCAACCCGCCCGACGCCGCTCTCACGGCTCGCATCGAGCGCCCGCCCATGCACAACTACATCCGTCGTCTGCTCTACAAGGACCTGTCCAAGGTCACCACGGAGAAGGTCGGTTAATGAGTGTTAGTGATGCACAGTTTTCATAGTCAAACAGTGGAACCCTTCTTTTAAGACCTGGAGAATTCTGAACAAACCCGGTCTTAAAAAGGAGGGAGTCTGAAATTAAATTTACAGAGGTTATGAACAGAAAATCTCAGGGCGGGGGATGTAGCTCAGTCGGTAGCGCGCTGGATTTGTATCCAGTTGGCCGCTGTCAGCGTGAGTTCGTCCCCACGTTCGGCGAGAGATTTATTTCTCAGAGTCAACTTTGTGTGCAGACTCTCCTCGGTGTCCGAACACCCCCGTGTGTACACGCAAGCACAAGACCAAGTGCGCACGAAAAAGATCCTGTAATCCATGTCAGAGTTCGGTGGGTTATAGAAACACGAAAATACCCAGCATGCTTCCTCCGAAAACGGCGTATGGCTGCCTAAATGGCGGGGTAAAAACGGTCATACGCGTAGAATTCCACTCGTGCAAAAAACACGAGTGTACGTGGGAGTTTCAGCCCACGAACGCAGAAGAAGAAGAAGAAAATCTGAAAAATCAAGGTCTCAAAAAGGAGGGCATCTTAAATTGGGGTCTTAAAAGGGGGGTTCCACTGTACAGCCTGTTGCTAGGGTCCTGCATGGCCTGTTGCTAGGGTCCTGCATGGCCTGTTGCTAGGGTCCTGCATGGCCTGTTGCTAGGGTCCTGCATGGCCTGTTGCTAGGGTGCCTGCTTTATATTTTTTGCCTTGGACTTGCATTTCGAAACTTCAGCATAACACTTATTTGAAGTGAGATCAAGTGTTTTGTGAAGTAATCGTATTTTCATTATGTTTGTGGATACTTTTTCTGTATGTTTTCTTATTTCATTCCACCTGTGTATTTGAATGGTCATAGTTTAACGTTTCTGTCAACAGGTGCTGAGACAAATGCGCAAGTTGGACTGGGATGACCCTGAGGTGAGTCAGAGATGAGCAGTATGATTTGAGACACTGGTCATGTTCTTTCCGTCGTCACGGTTTAAATCCTTCTCAAATGTCTGATACAACAGATATGTTGTGTGTGATGGATTGACACATACAGTGTGACCTGCCATGTAAGGCCCCTCCAATAAGAGGTCACCAAGCAATTAAGGACGCTTTCTTTTGTCCCTTTTTCTTATAAACATAACTAAAAATGTACCTGTTATTGAAGGTTATCTGTGATGAAGGGACATTGTGAGGGTGTCCTTTCCTTGCAGGTACCACTGTAGTAGTGAACAGAAATGACACTGTGCAATCAGATTTATGCAGGTTTACTCTACCCACTGAGGTGTCTATTTACCTTGCAGAAAGATCTAAGATATGTGAGAAATGTTCTTTGTTGTAAAGATCTATGACATGTTGTTGTTTGTGACAGATTGCATTTTATGCCACCAAGTGCTTGACTGCTGTGTGGAACATTCGTTTCAACTCTGTACACTGTGCTGCGAATCTCCTGGCCGGCATAGCACCATACCATGTAGGTCCAGCACACATTGCAGTCGTTTACCACACGTTGCTCGTCTTTTGATGTATATAACTATTTGTTTTTTGGCATTGTGTACAGAATTAATTCTTTGTGTATGTATTTGTGAGGCGCTTAGAACTAATTTTGGATTTGCGCCGTATAAGTATTCTCATTATTATTATTTGTCATGTCTCCTTTGTACAATTGCATGATAAAAAATCAACAACTGTGGTCAAAAGAGTTCTGTGCTTTTTTTTTCAAAATAAAAGGTCATTTATTCAGATTCTTCTATTTCTCCAAAAGAAAATGTCATGCATTGTAGAAAAAGTCAGTCCGCCCAGTGCCATGACATCTCAAGCAGCCCAACATTTCAGCTACAGGTCCTTCCTACCAGTGAAAAATATGGTATAACTTTATCCAGCATTGCATTGCCTAAATTGCTGTGAAATCTAACATGTTCATCTGAATGACCAGGCGAGAAGAGAGCAGAGAACGTATAACTGTAACACTTGTTTATTCACTGTGTATGGGAGAGTGTTAGGTATGAAGTGTGTCAGTGCCTTGTGACAAGATGACGATCACTATGTCAGTGCTGTGTGACAATGTGACATTCACTGTTGCAGGAGCACGTGGCCATTCAGGTGGTGGACGGTGTGCTGGAGGACATCAGACTGGGAATGGAGGTCAGTCACATCATGCAGCATCTACCTCTCTTACTGCACTAGTTTATTCTCCATCTGTCACTCTTATTTGTACTATGTTATTCTCCTTATGCTTTACTGTTGTAGGTGGTGAGAAATTGGTGACAGATGGGGCAGGGTAGGGGGTGGTGAGAAATTGGTGACAGATGGGGCAGGGTAGGGGGTGGTGAGAAATTGGTGACAGATGGGGCAGGGTAGGGGGTGGTGAGAAATTGGTGACAGATGGGGCAGGGTAGGGGGTGGTGAGAAATTGGTGACAGATGGGGCAGGGTAGGGGGTGGTGAGAAATTGGTGACAGATGGGGCAGGGTAGGGGGTGGTGAGAAATTGGTGACAGATGGGGCAGGGTAGGGGGTGGTGAGAAATTGGTGACAGATGGGGCAGGGTAGGAGGTGGTGAGAAATTGGTGACAGATGGGGCAGGGTAGGGGGTGGTGAGAAATTGGTGACAGGTGGGGCAGGGTAGGTGGTGGTGAGAAATTGGTGACAGATGGGGCAGGGTAGGGGGTGGTGAGAAATTGGTGACAGATGGGGCAGGGTAGGGGGTGGTGAGAAATTGGTGACAGATGGGGCAGGGTAGGGGGTGGTGAGAAATTGGTGACAGATGGGGCAGGGTAGGGGGTGGTGAGAAATTGGTGACAGATGGGGCAGGGTAGGGGGTGGTGAGAAATTGGTGACAGATGGGGCAGGGTAGGGGGTGGGGGAGGGATATGGGGGGAAGTCCATGTTGCCATAGCTACAAGTGTGAGTGTGTGTGCAGATGAACCACCCACGGTACAACCAGCGGCGTGTGAGCTGCATCAAGTACCTGGGGGAGCTGTACAATTACCGCATGGTGGAGTCGGCCGTCATCTTCCGCGTCCTCTACTCGCTCATCACCTTCGGCGTCTCCTTCGATGGTACGACTTCTCACCTCCTTACTTTCGCTGGTTCTGTTACCGTGTGAAATTGGGTCTTTAAAAGGAGAGAGTCTTAAAATGAAGATAAATTTACAGAGACTATGAAGAGAACATGTGAAAAAGCAGGGTCTTCATAGAGAGGAAGTCTTAAATTGGGGGGGGTCTTAAAAGGGGGGTTCCACTGTATGTGTTTTACGTTCTCTCCAGTGGTAACGTAACTGCGGGAGAGGACCAGTTACTTGCAGAGGTAATCCCAGTCGTAAGCTGATTACCTGCAGGGTTTATGACTGCAGCAGTTCTGTGAAGCAAGCAGGCCAACTTTTGGCAGTAGTGGAAATGGAAAGTTGTCTAGTTGTTTTAATCAGCAGACAATGTTCCCTGGAGTGATTAGCTCTATTGTAACTGTGACACACATAGATTGAATGCACTGAGTTTTGCAGCAACTGGTTTGCTGTACAAGAATTATGTGTACATTGCAGAGATAATTATATGTGTATATTTTAGAGATGCAGAGAATGACATGTATTTTTCAGAGGCCAGCCCCCACCCCCTTGAAAAGATGTATGTATGATTGTATTTCAGAGATGCAGAGAATAACATGTATTTTTCAGAGGCCACCCCGCACCACCTGGACAAGATGTATGTGTGTATTTCAGAGATGCAGAGAATTCTATGTATTTTTCAGAGGCCACCCCACACCACCTGGACCCCCCGGAGCACCTGCTGCGTCTGAGACTGGTGTGTGTGCTGCTAGACACCTGTGGTCAGTACTTTGACAAGGGATCCAGCAAGAAGAAGCTGGACTGCTTCCTCACATACTTTCAGGTACTACATCAAGTAGGCAGTATAGCAATACATAGTGAATGAGGGAGGTTAGGATAGTCCTGGTGTGTGTGTGTGTGTGTGTGTGTGTGTGTGTGTGTGTGTGTGTGTCAGTGATTATGTGTGCATGCATGTGTGTGTATGTGTGCATGCATTGTGTGTGTGTGTGTGTGTGTGTGTGTGTGTGTGTGTGTGTGTGTGTGTGTGTGTGTGTGTTTGTATGGATGTATGTGTGTGTGTGTGTGTGTGTGTGTGTGCGAGTGAGTGTGTGCGTGGGCACGTGCATCGCGCACACACATGTATAGGTATGGTGAATAGACATTGACAAAGTTACACATACTGATTAGAGAAGCTGCAAATTAGATCTGCAACAGAGACAGACAGCATGCATACACTGAGACTTGTGTTTTCAGCGGTACTACTGGTTCAAGCGGTCATTGCCCATCTGGCCGGAGGAGCGGCCGTTCCCCATCGACATCATGAACATGATGCAGGACACCATGGACGCTATTCGACCCAAGATGCGCATGGCCGTCGCCATGGAGGAGGCAGCGACCGCCGTGCAAGCACTCGAAGACGAGTACAAGGCCAAGATTTGTGAGTGGTGCTCAAAGAAAACTTAATGCGTGTGTCTTTGGACAAGATTGTGTAAGGATGGGTGCTGGTTGCTATTTCCTAGTTTTTGTGGGAGGGAAATTTGAAGAAGAAGTTGGTAACAAGCTACGAAGTCCTTGTGAAGGTCTTATTCAAAATAGAAATTAAAAAAACAAGCAAGATATGTTTAATAGGAACGTTAAATGAGTTAAAAGCATGGGGATAGCGTGACAGTGATGTGTGTGTGTTGTGTTGCAGCCGGTCTCCTGCCCCTGACAGAGGAAGAGGAGACAGACGCAGAGGAGGAAGGACTGTCCACCATTGTGGAGAATGAAGATGAAGGTAAGTGTAGGCTGTGAGTATAGGCAGTCTGGTTCACACATTATCACCTCTTCACTTCCCTCACCTTGTGTAATTTTTAAAGTGTGTGACAAGTGTAAGATCTGTACCTTGAAATCAAGGTTTTATTTGTATCGTAAACCATTTTTATCAGTTCGTTTTCTTCTTCTAAGCATGGTAATAGTGTTGGGTAGAGGTTTAGAGGGTAAGCAATCAGTTCATTATATTGTTCAGAAGTAAAACTCAAGTAGATTTTAGAAGGTACATCACCAAGAAGTTAG
The DNA here is from genome assembly GCF_037325665.1 of Littorina saxatilis. Lineage (NCBI taxonomy): Eukaryota > Metazoa > Mollusca > Gastropoda > Littorinimorpha > Littorinidae > Littorina > Littorina saxatilis. The sequence continues at coordinate 61,245,339 of NC_090248.1, read as the reverse complement.
CGCTTTGAATTAGTTCTGAAACTCAAGTAGACTTGATCCATTATGCATGGGAAGTTTGTGTTTGTATTTGCACATGACCAGATGATGAATGTTACATTACGCTGTGCAGATGAGCTGTCTCAGGGCCTGTCCCAGGTGCGGCTGACGGATGGCTCGGGCACGCAGGACAGCGACCCCAGTCAGGAGGAAGACTCCCGCCCCAGTCTCCCTACCAACAGCCACTCAGGGGAGGTAAGCATCACTGCAGTCTTACTGCCCTTTCTTTCTATGACTCCATCTCATTGTAACATCATTTTGTTTGCAGTGTTAGAAGGAATAACACAAAAACAACATCCAAATGCTACATTTGTACTTGGACCTGAAAAGGTCTTCAAGACGCGTGCAATTAGTATTTTTTCATCACGTATTAGGTCACTTGTTCCTTTTCTAATCATGAACACCGGTCTCCAATAGCAACTAGCATCTGCTGAAGGGACATTAAAACCCAAAAACCAAACCTAATCATGAACACAGACATTTTCATTTTGTTTTCAACCCAGACCTGACTAAAGTGTCTGTATCTCTGAAACTATTTGCTGGAGATTTCATGTGATTCACCACAAGACCCTCCTACTGACTATGTTTGAAAGAAATTGGCAATCTAGTGGCTGCTCCGCCTGGCGTCTGGCATTATGGGGTTAGTGCTAGGACTGGTTGGTCCGGTGTCAGAATAATGTGACTGGGTGAGACATGAAGCCTGTGCTGCGACTTCTGTCTTGTGTGTGGCGCACGTTATATGTCAAAGCAGCACCGCCCAAATATGGCCCTTCGTGGTCGGCTGGGCGTTAAGCAAACAAACAAACAAACAAACAAACTATGTTTTAAAGGGTTATGTTTCTAAGCAAAACAAAATAAAAAAACAAAAAAACAATTGGAATGACACAGTCCAGATGATGTTGGTCGTCCTTGACCAGTATGGAAAAGAAGGAACTTTTTAGTTCATCCCTAATCAGATGGCATGGGTGGTATGCTCTGCAAAAAGGCAGTAAAATGTTTATACCTATTCAGATGGCATGATTTGTATATGACCCATGCTTTTATAGTTGAATCCTTCTTTACAAAATACGAGTCTTACACAACCGACATCACCCAGACTGTGTAGCCCAAAGCATGATCTAGTGAAGCTTGATGAAGGATTCCCTCAAATAAACAGACCAAAAAAGACTGACCTCACATGAGAACGAAGAATACGGAACAAATACGAGCGACGTTTCAACCCTGGGGTCTTCTTCAGGTATTGAAAGCAGTTACTGAAAACAGGATTTCCCTTCCCTTGCAGGTGGGGGAGGAGGAGGAGGAGGGGGAGTCTGAGGACGACGGTTACGATGATGACAACGACGTGCTCGACTCTGCCGGGGAGGATGAACATGAAGATCAGGTCTGTCTGCACTGCCTTTAGTGTGTTTCTCAGTGTGTGTGTTTGTGCATGCGTGGGAGTGTGCGAGCGTGCGTGTGTGTGGAGAATGAACACTAAGATGAGATCAGTGCTTGAGAAATCCACTAGAACTGCTGTAATGCCGTGTTGTGCAGGTGAGGGTGCTGTCCAAACCCAAGGCCGATCCCACGACTGAGGACAACGACTTCATGACGGCCTTCGACAAGATGATGGCTGAAAACATTCAGGTAATACACCATGATGGCTGAAAACATTCAGGTAACACAAGATGATGGCTGAAAACATACAGGTAACACACCATGATGGCTGAAAACATTCAGGTATCACAAGATGATCGCTGATGTTTAAAGTCTTTCCTGTGGGGCGATGGTGACTGACAAGGAAAGTTGTTTTAAGAGTGGTTCAGAATGCAGGAGAGATGTTTAATGCTTTTGAATGACTGTGATGTGTATGCCCGGCCCATTTCTTGCCATTTATCCATTTCTCCACAACTTGTCAGAGACGTAGAAAATATGGTGAGAGATACACTTTTGTAAAAAAGAATTAGGGCAGCATACAACTAGTGAAATTGTGCGGAGAGCATCATGGTGTTGATGGTGGAGGGGTGTGTGCAGAATCGAACCCAGGAGTCCCTGAAGGTGCCCCAACTGGATATCGCTGTGCCCATGCATCTCCGCGGCAAGAACAAGAAATCAGGTAAGATACAGAATGCTCCGATAGCTGACACGGCTTTTGTTGGGTTATGTCAGTATTGAGACTATGAAGGCTTTCCTGAACCTTAGCCTGAAGTCACTGGGAAATATGTGACCTGAAAATTGTGACCTGAAAATTGTGACCTGAAAATTGTGACCTGAAAATTGTGACCTGAAAGTTGTGACCTGAAAATTGTGACCTGAAAATTGTGACCTGAAAATTGTGACCTGAAAGTTGTGACCTGCAAATTGTGGGCAAATGATTCAGAATTTGGAAATGTATTATACTCAGTTTGTCAAGTCGTGAGAAAGTTAATTCTGCTCTTGATATGCTAGAATAAAGATTTTTTGGGGTGCAAAATTCAAGAGAAAGGGGGAATGTATGTCACCACTGTGAGTGTTCAAAGCGCAAGCTAAAAGTCACGGGATGAGTTGTCGTGTTGAGAAGTGTGTTACTTCATGGGGTTGTAGATGTTACCGCCAGATTTGTTAGGAACAATAGGCTTGAAGCTGTGCAGGACTGTGAATGATTAACAGAGTCATACTTGTTCCTTGACTTACAGTAGCGTGCCCCACGTCACTGGGAGGCCCTGTCCAACCCCCCAGCCCAGTGAAGGAGGAAAACACTGTCAGCTTCGTGCTCATGACCAAGAGAGGCAACAAGCAACAGGTCTGGTGGACTTTTTGTATATCGATATGTGCGCTCGTGCGTGAGAGAGAAAGAGATTTTGTTGGCTGTTTGTAGTGTCCCTTCAACCTGTTTGGTCATGCTGGACGAATTCAATTTTGTTTCCTTTCTCTGAGAGACAGACAGATGAACAGGTAGGAGAGAGAAGAACAGCTTTTGTTCTGTCCTATTCTGTGCAAGATTGCAGAGAAGTAGCTGTGACATGTACTCATGCTCCTGGTGTGGAGGTTCAATTCTGTGTGTTGTGTTTCAGCTGACCAACCTAGATGTGCCCATCTCAGCGTGCTTTGCCACCAAGTTCAGGGAAAGAGAGGAGGTGAGATCTTACCACAACCAGAAAGAATATAAAAACGCTATGCACTCACAAAGAGATACATTTGCACATTTGTTTTTCTAGAATTTGCTTGCAATTCAGTTGTTCAGCTATCGGAACATTATAAAAGCTCTGTCTCTCGTTTGCTAAGACATACTGTAGACATTATAAACAAATGACTTTGCGATAGAAGTTTTACTTTTGTGCTTCTTGTTTATCTTCTTCTTCTACGTCGTTCATGGGCTTAGACTCCCATGTTCACTCATGGTTTTAGCACAAGTGGATTTGTACGTGTATGACCGTTTTTACCTCGCCATTCAGGCAGCATACGCCGATTTCGGGGGAGGCATGCTGGGTATTTTCGTGTTTCTATAACCCACCGAACTCGACATGGATTACAGGATCTTTTCCGTGCGCACTTGGTCTTGTGCTTGCGTGTACACACGAAGGGGGTTAAGTCACTAGCAGGTCTGCACATAAGTTGACCTGGGAGATCGGAAAAATCTCCACTCTTAACCCACCAGGCAGCAGCGACCGGGATTCGAACTCACGACTTCCCGATTAGGACGCCGACGTCTTATCACTGCGCCACTTAACCCGTCTGCTTCTTGTTTATGAAAAGCAACCTGCCTGTTTGCAAAAGAAACAGTGCATAATAATTTAATATATAATAGATTTTAGTATCAATCAATTTTCAGAAGGAGCAAAACAGTACGAGTGTGTGTTTAACCTTCACCAGATCACGCTTTGTACTACACAGACTGGATGATGTGGGTCATGTACAATCCATACGTTAGAAGAAGGATTCCATGTAAAAAATATGGATCGTACACGACCCACGCCATCCGAATAGGGATAAACTTTTTACCGCCTACTTGCAGAATATGGGTCATACACGACCCATGCCATCCGCATAGGAATAAACATTGGAAAGTCTTTCTTTAATTCCATATTGATCGTCCAGGACCCACAACTTCTGGATTGTGTAGTTCAAATTACGTCACTGTTTATTTGTTTGTTAACAAAGATAATCCTTTAGAAAGTGGTTGATTGGAGCTTCTTTTGGTGTTTGAGGATTATATGAAGTTTCAATCAAAAACTCAATAGTTTGAGAGATACAGCCACTTTTGTGAGGCTGTGGGTCTACGGCCCAAGAAGCTCGGTGAAGGTTAAGGTGGAGGTTAACTCAACTTTATTTGGTTTTGATTATCTGCTAGAGAAAGTAGATATTTTGGAAAATATGTAATGCAAATGGTGGGCATAATTAGTATTTTGCCCATATCTATTTCCTCAAGCAGATTATCAAAACCAAACATGCGCACACAGGTACATAAGGATGTAGACCAGGTACATAAGGATGTAGACCAGGTACATAAGGATGTAGACCAGGTACATAAGGATGTAGACCAGGTACATAAGGATGTAGACCAGGTACATAAGGATGTAGACCAGGTACATAAGGATGTAGACCAGGTACATAAGGATGTAGACCAAATGTTGCGGTGATATCCTCCTCACTGCCAGGTTCCAATTTGTCACAGTATGTACCTAAATTGGAAAAAACTAATGACTTCATTCATTAGCGGTTATCACGTGTTGTATCCAGTTCTACACAGTGAGCCTCATATCAAAAGAAAGTGCAGAGTCTTAGGAACAAACGATACCCAAATCAAGAGTACTGGTCAAGAAACGAAGACGCACGATGCAATTGAAAAGTGTGAATTTCGTACGTATTAGTTGACAACCTTCACCTTAATGTGCTGCGTTGCAGGCAGAGCGGATGGAGAAGGAGCGGATGAAACAGATGGTGCTCAACATCCATGAACGTCAGGAGGAGGAAGACTATCAGGGTAGGACGTCAACCATTTCTTCCTCTTCTGCCTTGGTGGGCTGCTAACTGCCACATGCACTTGAATTTATTCAAGTCGACTTTTACATGTATTACTGTTGCCATTACTTACTTACTTACTTACTTACTTACTTACTCCCTGTTATGCCGGTTGGCATGTAGGGTAGCATCAACTTGCCATGAAGGCAGCTGTACTGTGTTAACGAGGTTTCACATGGTTAAACTGTATGCAAAAGATGTCAGTAGCAAGGGGAAATAACAGGTGTTGACAGAAACTTAGGCCGCAAATTATTATCATATTTTTCTGCAGCTTGTGGTATGCATTTCATTTTATGTTTTGTCGAATTGAAGAGGGGTGCTGGTTTAAACAAAACTTGATTCAGTTTTAGTATCGTGACATACACTATATAACATAGGGGATCCGAACTCCAGTATAAAGTACACAAAAGCCGCTTAGATGCTGTAAGGGAGAGAAAGTATCAGCCGATTCCTTGCAGCTCAGCGCCATTCCTTGTGTTTACAGTGTATTTTGCTTCAGGGATTCTGTGAAGCAGCTACTATTAGTGAAGACATTTCTTGGATCTTTTAAAGTGATGTGCACTGGCAAAGCTAGTGTGCTTTTATTGTACTGGTATGCAAGTGCTTCTCCTTGCTGCTTTCAGAAATGCTGGCCTCCCTCAGCCGTTCCCCACCCACCAACGTGAACAGGGAGCGTCGAGTGCGCTACAATCACCCCAAGGGAGCGCCCGATGCTGACCTCATCTTTGGCTCGGGTCCCAAATAACACCACCTCCAGGCACTCCTTGGGAGTGTTCAGGTACCACTGGCATTGGACTGCATGTGTTTGTGTGTGTATTGTGTGTGTTTGTATTGTGTGTACATTGTGTGTGTGTGTTGGTATGAGTGTGTGTGCATTGTGTGTTTGTATTGTGTGTACATTATGTGTGTGTGTGTTGGTGTGAGTGTGTGTGTGTTTGGGGGTGGGAGTGATGTTTGAAGGAGTGGAAGGAAAGCTGAACAGACAAAGAGTCATCAAAAGCCATTGAGCGCAAATGGACACAATCAGTCAAACTGATTGAAACAAGAGCGCTGCTTACTGATGAAGGTGAAAGTGTGAACCAGCAGATATTTCAATGTTGTTTTGCTAAACTCTGCTGTTCAGCATTCTCTCCTGATCTGCATAACTCAGTCCCCTGTGTATGTGCAGGAACCAACGACGTTGCCTGCCGTGGCAGACAGTGATGATAGTTGCAGAGACATGCCGGTACTGCCTCCTCCTTGCCTCGCTTCCCGGAACAGGAATGGGTTTGGACTGAAACTGGAACAGCCTGACAGATGACCAGCAAGTTTGTGGTCACCAGATTCTGCCTCCACGCTGACATAGGGACGAAGCCACAAGCCTTTGCACGGCTGCTGACAGGACAGGGATTGAAATCTCTCCCGATGAAAGTCCACAAAAGCAGATTGACTTTATTCCGCAAATTCAATAATGTAAGGTGAAATACATGTGCTGATGCCAATTTTTGACTCACCTGATTAATCAGCAAGTCATAGTTAACCTGTGCCTGTGGGTATGCAGGTGTGGTTTCCATGGCAGTTGAAAAAAGGTTGTGATAGATACCATGCATGTCTTCTGATCAGTTCTGAATTATTTTTATGTGTGCTTTTAATTTCTTGTTTGACAAAGATGCGAGCAGTATCTTGCCTCCCAGCAGCAGTTATAGGGTGAAATGGCAAACATTCACATTTTGTGGTGTGAAGATAAATAGTTATGGTGGCAAGTTATGGTGTGTTGCATATGAGTTAATCACTCCAGTACTTGGAACTTAGTTTTACAGTGGAACCTCCCTTTTGAGACCTTCCAAAATCTGTAAAAATGAAGTCTCAAAGGAAAGGTCTAAAAATCGAGGTAAATTTACAGATCTCAACAAAAAATAAATCCCTGCGCCTTGAATCCGTGGTTGAGATATGTGCGCGATATAAATTGCATAAAATAATTTTTTTTTTTTTTTAAAAACAAAAAAATCCAAGAAATTTATGGTTCTAAAAGGGACAAAGTCTGAACACAGGGCATCTTATATTGGGGGTTCCACTGCAGTTTGGACTGTCAAAGGTTTTGATTCTGATTAAGAATAACCTTATGGAATGGCTGAAAACTAACACTTGGAACAGAGCACTGTGTGAAGTTATCCAAGTGATCTGGAGATGGATGCCCAAGCTTGTGATAAGTGTGTCTCTGAATGCACCCCCCGCGGGTTAGGGGGAAGAATTTACCCGATGCTCCCCAGCATGTCGTAAGAGGCGACTAACGGATTCTGTTTCTCTTTTTACCCTTGTTAAGTGTTTCTTGTATAGAATATAGTCCATTTTTGTAAAGATTTTAGTCAAGCAGTATGTAAGAAATGTTAAGTCCTTTGTACTGGAAACTTGCATTCTCCCAGTAAGGTCATATATTGTACTACGTTGCAAGCCCCTGGAGCAAATTTTTGATTAGTGCTTTTGTGAACAAGAAACAATTGACAAGTGGCTCTATCCCCTCCCCCCCCCCCCCCCTTTCCCCGTCGCGATATAACCTTGAACGGTTGAAAACGACGTTAAACACCAAATAAAGAAAGAAAGTCTCTGAATGTCATGAACGGAAGATTGTGTGGTGGTAATGAAGCCCGGTGTGGCGACAGGGTGATGTGTATGTCGGGTCATAATGTGGCTCAATCTGAGGCCTATTCACAGCTACAGGAATAAACCAATGAAGACAAAACCTGATTTGTTATGTGTTCCTGTCTGTCTAAATGTACCTTCCCTCAGATGATGACATGTCAACTTGGACACGCAGAAACAATCAACAATCTGACTTTTCTGTGGAGAGTGGCACATTTTTGCTGAATAGACAAATTCTGGAAATAACTGTCGCGTTTTTCTGGGTTGTGAAAGTGTAAATATTCTTGCTTTTATTGAGGCAAACTTTCCAACGTGCTCCTTGCCCAAGATTTAGATAACATCCCTGATTTGTGACTGGTCTATAAGGTCACGTGGGGAAGACTGCCTCAACAAAAGTAAGAGTATTTGCTTTTTCACAACCTATACAGTTATTTCCGAACTTTGGTTGCAGCTGTGTCAACCTGTGAATTTAAATCAGAAAAAGAAAAAAATTCTAACTGAACAATGTTGATTGTTGGTATGTGTCTAAGTGGGTACATGCCATCCATTATTCCATGCAACATTCTGTGCAGATTTAAGAGGATGTACATCATCACAGAAAGCAATATATTTGAAAACCCTACCAGGGTCCTGAATGACGTCAGAATGCCAGTTATACCAGCATCATTTCATTTTCTGTATCATCCCGCTGCTTGGCAATTCAGGTTGCTTCCTCCCAGTGGAAAGCTAGCAGCAGCAAGAGTCGCGCTACCCAGGTGTGTGCTTGTTCAGGTGCAATCAGCCACCTCCACTTAAGGCAGAATGGCCAAGGTCTTTTATGTGCCACTGTGGTAACACGGGGGTGGGACATGGATACCGTCTCCAAGTCTGCACATACAGTGGACCGTGTCTATCCCGGCCTGGATTCGAACACGTGACTCTAGAATGGCTAGTCTGGTGCTCTATCAACTGAGCTACCTGGCCCCTAGAACACCCACACAAAGCATGCATACAAAACTCACACACAAAGCATGCATACAAAACTCACACACAAAGCATGCATACAAAACTCACACACAAAGCATGCATACAAAACTCACACACAAAGCATGCATACAAAACTCACACACAAAGCATGCATACAAAACTCACACACAAAGCATGCATACAACTCACACACAAAGCATGCATACAACTCACACACAAAGCATGCATACAAAACTCACACACAAAGCATGCATACAACTCACACACAAAGCATGCATACAAAACTCACACACAAAGCATGCATACAAAACAACACAAAGCATGCTTACAAAACACAACACAAAGCATGCATACAAAACTCACACAAAACATGCATACAAAACTCACACACAAAGCATACATACAAAACACAACACAAAGCATGCATACAAAACACAACACAAAGCATGCATACAAAACACAAAGCATGCATACAAAACAACACAAAGCATGCATACAAAACACACACAAAGCATGCATACAAAACAACACAAAGCATGCATACAAAACACAACACAAAGCATGCATACAAAACACACACAAAGCATGCATACAAAACTCACAAAGCATGCATACACAACACAAAGCATGCATACAAAACACAACACAAAGCATGCATACAAAACTCACACACAAAGCATGCATACAAAACTCACACACAAAGCATGCATACAAAACTCACACACAAAGCATGCATACAAAACTCACACACAAGCTCTCGCTTTCAGTCTCTGAAAACCTTGACACACAACAAGCTCTTTGTCTTTCATTCTACAAATAAGAAAATGTCCTTACAAAGATCAAAGTGAACCAAGTCATGCAGTATCACAGAAACTTAAAAATAAAACCACAAAAACATCTGGTGTAAAAATCAAATGATGACAGTGGAGATGCCCTGAGAAAATGAACAGTGCTCAGAATAAACACCATATTACTCATTAGAAACGAAAATGTTATGAAAGCTGAATTATGGTAGTCGAGCTAAACATAATTTCTGAACAGATACCTCCTTTAAAAAAAAAGAAGACAAATCCAGACAACAAAAAAAGGTATAAATGTAACAACACAAAACAAATGCACCCGAGTACATACACCTACAGGGATAAGTTTGGCAAGAACACTGCAGACACTATTTGAGTCACTTGAGAAAAAGTGACTCTATGTAATCGGTCAGTGTTAGTCTGTCCGGACGGCCGGCCGGCCGTCCGTCCGGCCGGCCGTCCGTAGACACCACCTTAACGTTGGACTTTTCTCGGAAACTATCAAAGCGATCCGGCTCATATTTTGTTTAGTCGTGACCTCCAATGACCTCTACACTTTAACGATGGTTTCGTTGACCTTTGACCTTTTTCAAGGTCACAGGTCAGCGTCAAAGGAAAAATTAGACATTTTATATCTTTGACAAAGTTCATCGGATGTGATTGAAACTTTGTAGGATTATTCTTTACATCAAAGTATTTACATCTGTAGCCTTTTACGAACGTTATCAGAAAAACAAGGGAGATAACTAGCCTTTTCTGTTCGGCAACACACAACTTAACGTTGGGCTTTTCTCGGAAACTATAAAAGTGACCGGGCTCAAATTTTATGTGAACGTGACTCCCAGTGACCTCTACACTTTGACGTCTGCTTTGGTGACCTTTGACCTTTTTCAAGGTCACAGGTATGTCTTGAAGGAAAAAAATTGAAATATCATATCTCTGAAACTATTCATCGGATTTGATTCAAACTTTATAGGATTATTCTTTACATCAAATTATTTACATCTGTATTGTGTTGTGAATAGCAATTTCTTCCTGTCCATCTGATGCCTCATATAATATTCAGAACTGCGAAAGTGACTCGATCGAGCGTTTGCTCTTCTTGTTTCATTTTCTTGTTGAGACTTACCCGTAACAAATGTCACAACCTTTGGGCTGAAGCAACAGAAACAACAGTTTCAATGACGGCACTGTTCTTTAGTCAGAATAACTTTTAGAGGTTCCTACGGGCGGGGATGTAGTTCAGTCGGTAGCGCGCTGGATGTGTATCCAGTTGGCCGCTGTCAGCGTGAGTTCGTCCCCACGTTCGGCGAGAGATTTATTTCTCAGAGTCAACTTTGTGTGCAGACTCTCCTCGGTGTCCGAACACCCCTGTGTGTACACGCAAGCACAAGACCAAGTGCGCACGAAAAAGATCCTGTAATCCATGTCAGAGTTCGGTGGGTTATAGAAACACGAAAATACCCAGCATGCTTCCTCCGAAAACGGCGTATGGCTGCCTAAATGGCGGGGTAAAAAACGGTCATACACGTAAAATTCCACTCGTGCAAAAAACATGAGTGTACGTGGGAGTTTCAGCCCACGAACGCAGAAGAAGAAGAAGAAGAGGTTCCTACTGGAACCCAGTTCATGAATAATGAAATATTTCCTCATTTTTTGAAGATTTTGTGTCATGAGTCCAGAAGTCTTAAAGCAAATATTAATGTTAAAATCCATGAAAATGACAGTAAAAAGAATGAAGAGTTGATGCTGTAAGTTACGACCTATTTATAGCACATCATTATGTCCCCGAGAACAGTCATTAAGAGCTAAAATGCAAGGTCATATAAAACAGATACCTGTGAACACATAAAAAGTACATGTCAAGTTTAAAAAGTTAAACGCTAAACAAATCACATGCATGCAAAAAAGTAATCAGCTGCAACACTTTGCAGAACCGTTGATATACTGTACGTTAAAAATAAAAAATGAAGTGACATCGACATTACATTTCTGGTTCAAGACTTAACTTCTCGTCTTTGAATTTAAGGCAGCACAAACACTGTAGTTTCGTTTTGCCATGAGTCTCATTGTGAAGCTCTGAAGTTTTCAAAACAACAATTGAATGAACCACCACCTTTTCACCAAGTTCAGAATTGGCCAGTCAGACCAGTGCCCTTGTCAAACAGGCAGCATGACAACGGAACACCTGCTGCAGACTTGCCCACTACACGATGGCCTCAGGAGCCAGATCTGGGCGGAGGCGACTACGGTGCAAGGGAAGCTCTATGGCAGTCTGGACGACCTACAGCGCACGGCAACATTTGCGCGGAGAACCGGCGTTTCCATCTGAGTGATCGATAAGAAGAAGAAGAAAACAACAATGACACTTGACTATGATGTGATCATTAATGAACCCCGGCCCCAACAATGACACTTGACTATGATGTCATCATTAATGAACCCCGGCCCCAACAATGACACTTGACTATGATGTGATCATTAATGAACCCCGGCCCCAACAATGACACTTGACTATGATGTGATCATTAATGAACCCCGGCCCCAACAATGACACTTGACTATGATGTGATCATTAATGAACCCCGGCCCCAACAATAACACTTGACTATGATGTGATCATTAATGAACCCCGGCCCCAACAATGACACTTGACTATGATGTGATCATTAATGAACCCCGGCCCCAACAATGACTTAATCAAAAATGAAAAGTGAAAAGATCTAGTGCACAATAGGCTTTCTGGCAGAGAGGATCGGACAATCAAGACTCAAGAAAACACTGGTGATATCTATGATGAGGAGGGGGGGGAGGTGAGCCAGGGTTGATACTCTCTGGAGGACCTGGAAAGAACGTCCATGTTCGTGGCATCCTCCGGATTCCGAGCCTGACATAACCGTCGTACGAAGAAGAAGATACTCTCTATTAATCACCAAGACTAGCACTGTAGGTCCAGGCCTGGTTTTGGGTGATAAATTGAAGGTGGTATAAACTGGACATAATTAAGCTTTGCAATGCAGGACTTTGCTTGTGTAAAGTGTTCATCTTTTCACTGTGATGACGGTGCTTGTGGCTTTCATGTCTATACTAGGGCTGAGTATCTCTGCGGCATCTGTCTTGATGGAAAGGTGAGAGATTGAGGATTTCTCTCTCTCTGTGTGTCATCAGAGCTTGGATTGTCTGCCTTGGTTCTGCCCCTCTTTGATCAGTCCCCTCAGGTGTTTGTAGTAAGCCGGATGAACCTGCAAGTACACACAAGTACACCGGAGAAACGTTATTTCAAAGCCAAAAAGCTCATGCTACATTCAGTAAGTAAGTATACCGGGACTGGGTGGCCGAGTGGTAACGCACTTGCGCTCGGAAGCGAGAGGTTGCGAGTTCGACCCTGGGTCAGGGCGTTAGCAATTTTCTCCCCCCTTTCCTAACCTAGGTGGTGGGTTCAAGTGCTAGTCTTTCGGATGAGATGAAAAACCGAGGTCCCTTCGTGTACACTACATTGGGGTGTGCACGTTAAAGATCCCACGATTGACAAAAGGGTCTTTCCTGGCAAAATTGTACAGGCATAGATAAAAAAAAGTCCACCAAAATACCCGTGTGACTTGGAATAATAGGCCGTGAAAAGTAAGATATGCGCCGAAATGGCTGCGATCTGCTGGCCGATGTGAATGCGTGATGTATTGTGTAAAACAATTCCATCTCACACGGCATAAATAAATCCCTGCGCCTTGAATATGTGCGCGATATAAATTGCATAAAAATTAAAATAAAAAAAATCCCTGCGCTTAGAACTGTACCCACGGAATACGCGCGATATAAGCCTCATATTGATTCATTGATTGATATATTAGGCAGCTGATAAGTGCATATTAGATGCATATGACAGAAGATAAAAAGTGAATCTCAGAGTCAAACATAACAAAAATTACAACCCTGCATCATTCACATGTACATGTATTTGTCTTTTTGAGAGTTATCTACCTTGTAAACAAATGAAGAGCTTTCTTTGAGGCATTGTGAGCAAAACTCTGACGAAAGACTATACAATTGTAGTTGGAAAGCAAACACACACAAAAATGCACAAAAGAACATTATTCTACGTGACAACATTGAAAGATTTTCAAACTTTTTTTAAGGTTAGAAATATAAAATAAAAATAAATTCAAAATGATTTAAGAGGGTTCTACTAGAGTAAATCATGTCCATTTTTCACAACATACCTGTGACTTGTTGAGTGTGCTTTTTTGTGCGAGAGCGTAGAGCCTTTCATAGACGTTGCCGTCATAGCAACCAAGAGCCGAGTGCAGACTGACGTCGTGCAGGTCAAAGGCGTCCACCAGTGGGACTGCGTCATGTCTGAAACATAACATTGTGTGCAAACTCTGTAAATCTCCAGTGAAAGTTGGCAATTTTGTCCTCAATGATCTTCTCTTTAGCTGTCCATCTAGACATATTTTGCTGGGGGGGGGGGGGGGGGTGGTTAAAGACATATACTAGCTCTGAAATATCCTCTCTCATATAAGTTGTTGGTGGTGATGCCATTTCTGTCTGATCAACTTCATGTTACTTCTAGATCTAAACTAACTTTGTCCATTTTAGAACGCTCTCTGTCAAATGACAGTTCCCCTGAAATCGGCGTATGCTGCCTGAACGGCGCGGTATAAACGGTTATACACGTAAAAATCCACTCGTGCTAAAAACTTGAGTGATCGTGGGAGATTCAGCCCATGAACGAAGAAGAAGAAGAGAAATGACAGTTATGTGGATTTAGCTTGTAAATGTCTTATGGGCTCAAGTTCTTGGTAATTCCTATGACTTACGGTCCTGAAGTCCATAACACACCCCTCAGTACAGTACCTACCTGACAGCAGCCATGACCTGCAGCTCGGCTTTGCGAATCACTTCCAGCTCATCTGGCGTTATCGTCTGTGTCTGAAAAGTTTAGAAAATTTTCAAAATCAACCAGGCTCATGGGACAAATATAATATGCAAGGCACTCTGTCAATAACGGAAGTACTTTTACAAACATGATGTGAACACTTTTAAACTGCATTAAGTATCTCAGACAATCCTGGTTTTGCAAGGAAATGTCCTCTCTCTCTCTCTCTCTCTCACACACACACACACACACACACACACACACACACACACACACACACACACACACACACACACACACACACACACCAAACAATAATTTGTACTATTTCAAGGCACATACTATTCATTTTTCTGAAAATAATGAAGATAAATACTAGGATCTTGCAAGCAAATATTGAGAAACACCCACGTTCTCCATCAAAAGAAACACTCACTGCCAAAAAGTTGCCGGCATTCTCCACAATGCTATGCAGAGTGTAAAACTGACAAAGGGAGGTAAGCACTGACACCAGGCTGACGCTAGCAGTCTTGCTGAGTTGTCTGATCTCCGCTACGAAGGCTTCCACCACGTACAGCTGGCTGTGAACCTGGAGCAGTGACATGAGAACAAGGACACTGTGTCAAGCATGTCATCATCTTTAACGACTCATACATTTCACTGTACAGCTGGCTGTGAACCTGGAGCAGTGACACGAGAACAAAGACACTGTGTCAAGCATGTCATCATCTTTAATGACTCATACATTTCACTATCTTCACATGGGGTCCTAATTTGGCCTATTATGGTCCGCTGGACCCGAAAAGCAACAGCTAACTAACTATCTTCACATACACCAGGTGACGGAACTTAACATCCTCACAGGCATCAACACTTGTCAGGGATGTGAATTAAACATTAACATAAGTTACCAAACCAGTATGTTTCATTAATTATTCTGGTTTCTATCAACAACAACAAAACCAATGTTAGCTTGAATCAGGAAAACTGCCAACTACAAATTTCACAGATTTGTGGTATACACTCAGGTGGCAAAGATCAATTTTGTACACACACACACACACACACACACACACACACACACACACTGTTAAAGGATGCCTCCATCTGTACTGCAGTGCAGCAAATCAGCCTTCTCAACAACTTGCAGGCAATGGTTTTCATCCAAAGTGGGCATTGAGAGACTCACCTTTGCCGCTCGGATGAGGCTGACCATGTTGTTGTTCCAGGCTACGTGCTGCTCTGCCCCTTGCTCCATGGCGATCTGTAGCTGTCTGGCTGCACCGGTCACAACACTGAAACACAACATGCTATGAGGTCATCACCATGGTCACACCACTAAAACACAACATGCTATGAGGTCATCACCATGGTCACAACACTGACACAACATGCTATGAGGTCATCACCATGGTTACAACACTGAAACAACATGATTTGAGGTCATCACCATGGTTACAACACTGAAACACAACATGATATGAGGTCATCACCAGGGTCACAACACTGAAACACAATATGATATGAGGTCATCACCATGGTCACAACACTGAATCACAACATGATACAAGGTCATCACCATGGCGATCTGTAGCTGTCTGGCTGCACCGGTCATAACACTAAATCACAACATCAAATGGAGTTCATTACATCTGCAATGTATGATCTGGTATTTTGAAATTGGGTCACTCTCCTGAAAACTGGTCAGATGTGTGACTTGAGTGCCCAAAAATAAAGTTAGTCAAAATTGAAATATTTTGGTGTGTTTGGTTTGTTTAACATCTCAACTTTCCAACACAAGGTTTTGAAAAGCAAGATAAACTTTTGGAAATGTTGTAATTTAAGATAATGTGTTGAAGGTTGCCTCGTCTCGCGTGTAACACAGAACACCATTAGAGGCACATTTTTACTCTTATCATAAAAAATACAAGTGATTATCATGCAATTTCCAATGAGATACAATAGAAATTGCTTCATAGAAGTACCAGAAGTTTCAAAATATACCATACACTTACATAATGGGGGGATTACTATGAGGACGCCAGATCAACAATTTCCTCATTTACAGAAAACCTTTCCAGCAAGTGATCAGATATTGCTATCTGCAAAATTGTATGATTTAAAGAATCTCCATGAATATTTAAAACAAGAATATGGACATACTTTGAAAAATCTTGGTAATACATGCAGATATTCATCAAATGACACAGAACGTCTCGCGTGTAACCATGGACACCGCAAACAAACACAGACACCAATATCAGTTAACCATGGGTTTATTTCAGTCAAAACGAAACAACTTTTTATTGAAATGTGTGTCTGCCACGTCTGTCAAGAGTTGGGACAGGCAGCACCTCAACTACTTCCTCAAACTTCACAAAAAATATCTCCTCCACAGCAGGCCACACAAACGATGATCCTTGTTTCCTAAGTAAACGGACAACCACCCCATTCCCATCCAGTGTGTCAATCTGTGGACAAACAAATGAACCTTTCTTAAAATAGAAAAATTAAAAATAGTAACTGAAAAGGTTTACATCATGAATTAAAAATACAAGGAGCAAGTGACACCAATAAACTTGGAAATGTCTACCTCAGAAAAGCAGACAACTGAAGCTCTCCATTCATACCAACTAGGGGTAATTTGGTACTTGAAATACATGTATAAATGTAATTGATTCCATATGTAACCTGCACTTACCATGCCATGGAAAGACTTTGCTAGGAATGTCTGCACAAATCAGTATGGAGACAAAAAAAAAAAAAAAAAAAAAAATGACTGCATGCAAGCAAAGTCATTCCAGTATAATAAGATTCAGATTAATGAAAAACATGTTAAAACAATTATTTACAGTAGAAACATACCGGTCTCTCTGATCTGCTCCTGGATCAGCATTGACTGGACTGGCAGAAAGGATAGGAGCATTAGCAGCATCCTGGCATCTGAAAAAAAAGTATGCAACAGTTGGAGTCAGATATTTTATTTGCTACCACAGCTTTACATCGCACATTGAGGTACATAACAGTGCATGTTACAACCGTCAAGATCCCAAGATACACACATTGGAAATCAGAGTGGTTCTGTCCTGAACACATCCTCGTAACACAAAGAAACAACAAGTCGCGTAAGGCGAAATTACTACATTTAGTCAAGCTGTGGAACTCACAGAATGAAACTGAACGCACTGCATTTTTTAACAATGACCGCAGTGAAACTGACGAGCCTGTTTAGGGCGGTAGTGGTTTCGCTGTGCTGCATAGCACACTTTTCTGTGCCTCTCTTCGTTTGAACTTTCTGAGCGTGTTTTTAATCCAAACATATCATATCTATATGTTTTTGGAATCAGGAACCGACAAGGAATAAGATGGAATTGTTTTTAAATCGATTTCCGAAATTTAATTTTAATCATAATGTTTATATTTTTAATTTTCAGAGCTTGTTTTTAATCCGAATATAACATATTTATATGTTTTTGGATCAGAAAATGATGAAGAATAAAATGAACGTAGTTTTGGATCGTTTTATAAAAAATAAAATTTTAATTACAATTCAAATGTTAAATGACCAAAGTCATTAATCAATTTTTAAGCCTCCAAGCTGAAATGCAACACAAAGTCCGGCCTTCGTCGAAGATTGCTTTGCCAAAATTTCAATCAATTTGATTGAAAAATGAGGGTGTGACAGTGCCGCTTCAACTTTTACAAAAAGCCGGATATGACATCATCAAAGACATTTATCCAAAAAAAGAAAAAAAACATCTGGGGATATCATGCCCAGGAACTCTCATGTAAAATTTCATAAAGATCGGTCCAGTAGTTTACTCTGAATCGCTCTACACGCACTGACACACACACACACATATACACCACGACCCTCGTCTCGATTCCCCCTCTATGTTAAAAAATTTAGTCAAAACTTGACTAAATGTAAAAATGACTACACGCTGTGTAAAATCTGCTCCAGTGCAAATGAAAATGCCAGTATCTGTCATAATTTCTGCCCCGCACGCATCGCTGACACCGCATGCGGAAAGCAGCAATGGCGTCTGCTATACGAACGAGACAGCTCTGGCTATGATGAGAGATTCAAACGTTATTTCTTGAGATTCTCAACAAAACAAATGAACCTGAACCACATGATCTAATCTTCATTTAAAAAAATAGAAAATAAACTAACAAGAGGCGCAAAACAATCATAAAAAACGAAAACTTCTTTTCACGTTGGACTGTACCTAGATCTACTCTACCCATGAATTTGCCACTTGGTTGCGTTTTTCTGACAGAAAGGCATTTTTTTCGAATTCAGTTTGTAAACATGACAAAATCATATTAGTGGTTTAAGTTCTACACGCAAAATAGTAAAAATAGAGCCGTCGTAAAGCTCAAACTTACCTCAAAGGTTGTGATCACATGTACCGTCTCGCACGTCTGTCGTCAACTTTGGCGCGGACCCCGCAACAACAAAGTTTTCCTGCGTCTAACCGCGTGCTCGATTGTACGAAAACACGTTTGCACCGTGTAACCCCCACAGGGACTCCCTTATATTCATGCGCGAATGGGTTGAAAGATCGCAAGTTTGCCAGAAAATAGTTCTGCAATGTGCTCACACGTATCGCAAATTTTCGGACACCACTTGCAGATCTATCAGAACATCTCATTAAACTTGCTTTACAGACTCAACTTGAATCTCATTCAATCGCGATTAACGACATCGAATATTTTACTATGTCAGAGTAGAATTATCCATCCCCTGAAACAGTATGCACAAGTTATGTTTGGGCATGGCGTTGAAGCTAAAAATAGGACACCAGGCGTGACGTGCGAGACGATTGTTTCTACATGGTCAAATGCAACCAAGTTATTATCAAAAGATCGTTTGGGCGCATCGGGCGGGTGAAATCAAATTCATACACAGGAATTTGCAACAATTGTAGAAAAATGTGTTATCAAATGGGTAAATTTGAGGCATGTGTATGTGCAGAGATAGCATGTCACACTTTCGAATGGAAAAAGTGGCGATTTCAGAGCTTCTGCAGTGCAAAGCAAATCACAGAATTTACAAACGCTTTAGTTCTTGTTCACACTGTTGCTCCAAATAACACTGAAGACAACAAAACACATAAAAATAAAGGAAAGTAATTATTTTGTTGTTTATTTAAATGTTTTTGTACGCTGTCCCGACTGACCAGTTTCCAGGAGAGTGACCCAAATACTCATGGATGCTTTAGCAATGACCATTATTGCTATTCATGAAACACACTAAAACAAACTATTAAAAAAAGCTTGTTGAATAAATTAAAAGAGTGTACAGTGGAACCCCTCTCTAGCGACCTTGAAAATGTTGACAAAAATCGGTCCTTATGGAGGGGGGTCCTTACAGAGGGAGGGGGCGGGGCCACAAAGAAAGTCACAGAGAAAGAGTGAAAAATCGGCCACCGTTCTCAGCATCGCGTATCTGTGTGTAACCTCTTTCATTGACAAGATACTCTTGTTTCCCTGCAGCCTTGACCAGTGAGTCGGTTACCTAATCTGTGAACCCTTCAGTTGTGTTGCTTTGTCAAAAGTTAGACACAGTCAACTAGTTTTGCTCTGAGTGAACAGTGCAGCTGGCCTCAATTAGCCGGTGACACCTCTCTGGCCACAGCACCAAACAGTACATGGCTGGGGGGAGAAACTGAGAGAGAGAGAGGGGGGGGGGGGGGGGGTAGCTGGCTAAACTCAGTGGGGTGTCCGGTGTCACTGAAGTCAGCAGGAAGAGCATTGGAGAGAAATAGAGAGGTGTACTCTTCCAAACAAGTTCCAAGGATCAGTTGTCAGGGCTTAGGGTAGTCAGCGAGGCCGAGGGAGAGTGAGAGCGGTTTGTGTACAGTCCGACTGAAGAGTGAAAAGTCACTGCCACAAGATCGGCATGCAGTCAATAAAGCCAGACAAGAAGAATGATTATGACATGCGGCTCTATCTGCTGGTTTTTTATTCAAACTGGTTTTCAACGCTTATTCTCACAAAGCATCTGCACACCTGCCTCTGCCTCTGTGCTGTGTTTGTGTGGCTGCTTTCGTATGATGTCAGTGCATGGTGAGTGCGTTCACTGCCTTGTCACCACTTCCCCACCTTTTTCAGAATGTTTTCTTGGAGTTGGATAATTCTTTGAATTTGCGATTTTCCAACATCAAGACTTTTTGCAATCGCGATGGCAGTTTCTCCCTTTTTGTGTCTGTTCACAACATTCACTCGATTTTCGAGGGTTAAATATTTTCTTTTCTTTGTAGACGCCATGTCGATCTCCACTGCTCTTCTGTCCAAAGACTGTCTATTCTGACTGAATTGAACGGTGTGTGTTGGTCACGTGAGTTTGTTTTCTCGATGATTGGTTTGTGATGTTTACTCAGCCCACCCAACCATCACACCTCTCAGCGGTTAATTAGTGCCTTTGCTTACGCAAGACGGTTATAACTGGTTATAACCGGTTTGTCAGTGATGCGTTACGCTGACTGAGTCTTGGCTTTGTCTGACAAAGTCGTTACACAAGCTGTTAGGTCGGTCCTTAGACGTTAGAGCGGGGTGGTCGCTGCACTGGTGACAACTATATAAGGAAACACATCGGTTAAAAAAACAAGGGTCGTTGTGGCGGGGTAGTCCTTAGAGAGGGGGGTCGTTGTGAGGGGTTCCACTGTATGAGGAATTTACCTCTTTTAATGAATGATCATACCTAAGGAACTTTCTCTCGTCTCGTTATATTCTCCTCTGCGCCTGAAAATGACTTGTCTCTCCCAGAGGTGAACAGTACCTGCATGCCATGTGTCGGTACAGGTGCACCAAGGTGTCCAGATTGAGACAGTCTGCAGCGCTGCGCAGCATGTTGCCTGGGTCTGGGCCCGAGTCCTTGATGTGCAGATAGGCAACAGCTTCTGACGTTTTCTCTCCCACAACTGCCTTGGCTACCTGCTTCATTAGGTACCTGATGAAAGAGTATACATACACATCTGTCAATAGTGTTTCTCTTCATGTTCATCTGCGTAGATGATTACGGTCGTTTTAAAACTCCCTGGGCAGGTTTCACGGTAATCAGACTCTTTGATGTGTGTAAACTTTGCCTTCAAATTACTTGCTTACTGTGTTGATTTTCATCATTTTTTCTGCTTGGCATGAGTAAGTATGGTATTTGCAATACAAAAAAATAAATAAAAGCTAAAATGTTTGTGTTTGAGCAATTATTTGAGCGCGTTTTTCGAAGCGAACGTGTGAATCCTGACAGACACCATTTCCTTCTGTCACATGACCCCATCTCAAAGTGTGATTCAACAGACACAAAAATAACACACAAAACTTATGATAATGGGGTTATTAATTCAATTAATATACAAGGTTAGTCTCTGACTAGAGAAAATAGGGAAACAATATCAAATGGGAGCATAAAACCGTATCTGGAAAAATTTTCAATCACCACCGAAAGTGTCTGTCAGTAAAAAAAAACACGTGCTTTGTTTGCAAAGCAAAGCCTAATTTTACACATCGCGTGCTTTTGTCTGTTATTCTTGCTTGTGAACATCATTTTATTGATGTTCTTCACTGGAAAGCAGGTGTATCATCAACAGTATCACAAAATCGCAAAGAATGAACATTTTTGTTGTGATCCGACCGGTGTCTGTAGACTGAATCACACGTTCGGCAAACTTCGTTTTTAACGGAAATAACCGAGCCTTTAATCGGAAACGACGTTTCAACCGCTTCATATCGTCTGCAGGAAGAAAAAGAGGAATGCGATACCCAGTGAGTAAAACATTTAATCGTTTTTAGTGCCTTTTGATCAAGTTTTGTTGCGTCTGTCAGCAACGTTCGTCAACCCAACGTTCGGCACAGCGACGCACGCATACGGATTTGCAGCGTTTGCATTCGGAAAGTGAGGGATTTGTGAGTTCGTTTGCATAATTTCAATCGCTAGTAGGTTTTCCCTTCGTCTCCCATTCTTGTGTGTACATGTTATTGGCATTTCATTGTGTAAATTGAAAGTTTGTGAGTAACAGTAGTAAAATCTGTCGAACGTTGGCAACGCTGACAGACGGAAATATCGAACGTTGCCTTCAATGACAGACTGGCTTGGCGATCGTACTTTCGATTCGTAGGAACACAATATATAGAGACAACAATGTGCGCTCGTTACCACAACGGTCATGAACCGGTGTAACACAAAATTTTTACTCCACGAAAAATTGACTCAGACGGAGTAAACTTCCGGTAAAAATCTTGTACGAAAAAAGAACTCACAAGGAACTAAATTTTTACTCCCCAAATATTTACTCCCAGTAAACATCTCGTACGAGAAACTTAGGGCCTACTCCTTCGTTTATAATTCGCGCAATATCCCATTTACGTGCAATCCCGTTTTGCCGCCGTCCCATTTTGGCGACATTTAACAAGCCAAGCGTCATTTTACTACCGCATCCCATTTTGGCGCAATCCCGTTTCGCCGCTATCCCATTTTTTTGAATTTTTTTTTTCTTTTTACATTTAGTCAAGTTTTGACTAAATGTTTAACATAGAGGGGGAATCGAGACGAGGGTCGTGGTGTATGTGTGTCTGTGTGTGTGTGTGTGAGTGTGTGTGTGTGTGTGTGTCTGCGTGTGTGTGTGTAGAGCGATTGAGAGTAAACTACTGGACCGATCTTTATGAAATTTGACATGAGAGTTACTGGGTATGATATCCCCGGATGTTTTTTTCTTTTTTTCGATAAATGTCTTTCATGACGTCATATCCGGCTTTTTTTTAAAAGTTGAGGCGGCACTGTCACACCCTCAATTTTCAATCAAATTGATTGAAATTTTGGCCAAGCAATCTTCGACAAAGGCCGGACTTCGGTATTGCATTTCAGCTTGGTGGCGTAAATATTAGTTTATGACTTTGGTCATTAAAAATCTGAAAATTGTAATTAAAATTATTTTTTTATAAAACGATCTAAATGTACGTTCATCTTATTCTTCATCATTTTCTGATTCCAAAAACATATAAATATGTTATATTCGGATTAAAAACAAGGTCTGAAAATTAAAAATATAAAAATTATTATCAAAATCAATGGACGTCTACCCACAACACGCCACTGGATGCCGCGTGGTGCCAGTCGTGAAAACCAGGTTCTTTGTCCCACAGTGAGACATTCAAGTTGGGGACTTTGTGACCGCTGACTTTGTCAGCATGGATGGAAAGGTGGAGAGATACAGGGCGGTGATCATCCCCAAGTCAACCCATTTCCCTGATGGGCCAGATCGAGAGGAGATCTGTGTGAAGTGTTTGCGCGCAAAAGACAATGGGAGATACTATGTCTTTCCTAATGTTGATGACATTTCATGCTTGCCAATGGCTCAGATAAAAAAAATCCCACCAACGAACCATGAACAACAGGGGGGATTACTATTTTGACATGTGACCAAGTCTCATTTGAGCGTTCACAGTGTTACCTGAGAATAGCACACCCCCTTGAATTGGGACCAAAGAAAAAGCGTTGTATATATGCATTTTTGAATGCTTTTCTAAAGTCATAAGTTCATTTGTGAAAAAAATAAATTTTTAGGGATTGTTTTGCTGAATGCATGCAGTTAAGAAATTGACCCCGTTTTCAAATTTAGGGGGTAGGGTTGCCCCATAGCCCACGTATGTCTGTGTGACTGTGTCAAATATCAATCTACTTTGCGTACAAACTGTATAGATGTTTGTTTTTCGATTTTAGAATGATTTCTTAAGCTGGTTAGAACTTCTGAGGTCTACAGGAAACGATAAAGATAAAAAATGTACAAAATATAAGTAGCGTCCTTTATCTTACCATTGTTCTGATCATTACTGTCCCTTTTATTTGCAAGTTAACCGTTTTTATTAATGTGTTCAAGGAGTATGTTAAAAATTATTATCAAAGGTTGCTTTAAACAGCACCTTTGGGCAGTTATTATGCACTGAAGTTGTAAAAGCATGTTTTGGGGTTTTAGGATATAGCGTCTTGGAACGCCAATCATCTTGGAAATACGAATGTTCATATAATTTTTTTTACTGTTTTGGATAGATAAAAAGTTGAACTCTTGGTGCAAACTGGTTTTTGGCCCCTGTTTGACTATTTATTATTTTGGAATATTGTGTGTGAGAGGGAAACTGCAATCCTCAATATCATGAAACGTGCCCCTGCCACTCACAGGCAGCCACTCTCTGTCTTTGGAGGATGGATAAAAACAACGTATTACTCTTTCACTTACTGATTCTTGCTTCCATTTGATGTAGCTGAAACAAGGAATCAATGTTCAAACTGCAGCCACAAATTTTTCAGCACATGTGATGCATAAATAATTAAGAAAACAAAACCCAACCACAGACTTTCTTCTGCGTTCGCTTTCTTCTTCTTCTTTTGCGTTCGCACAGATTTTCAAGCTTCATGGGAAATAGCCTAATCAAACCTCTTGATGAAAAAACAAATCCACAGTATAACTGAAAACCCAGACATACCTTGCCGTCTGCTGATACAACACAGAGTTCTCTCCCTCCACAGTGACCAAAGGGAGAGCACTGCTGCAGAGCAATCCGATGCCCCCAGACAGCAGGTAACCATGACCACCACAGGACTGTCGGCAGATTTCCAGCAAACGAACTGTGACGTCCGAGGTGTAGGCCTTGATCGCAGACGTCTGACAGTGAAGCTGGAACAGAAAAGAGTTTTCAATTTCACAATTTCTTGTACCATGTATGTTACTTCATATGATTATTAGATCAAGGACATACATGTAGCGGTCGTTTTTTTTGCAGCTTGCCGTCTGATTTTAGATAAATCACTGAAACAACGGAAAATTCATCATGTACTCTCCGCTAGTTTTATTGAGAAATATGTAAAAGATGGAGACACCTGTATAAAATCTGTTTCCCATACCTAACTCAACGAGGTAATAAAGAAGAGTGGTGATTACCTGTCTTTGATGGGCAGAAATCGGATCCGTGTTTTCTCTCTCTTAACTCTTTTAATTATTGGTTAAGCTATCTTTATTCTTGTACCAGTAAAAAAAATCCCAGTATTGTATGAAAACAAACAACAACAACAACAACAACAGCAACAACAACAACATAACCAACAACAGCAACAACAACAACAACACCACCACCACCACCACCAAAAGAACAAAACAAAAATCAGCCAAGAAAAGCCTCAAACCTCAGCTAAATGAGAGGTGTTTCCGTCCATGAGTTGTGCATACACGCGGCTGTAGTGACGATGCAGACAGTGGTACGCCATGAGGAAGGCATATGCTGAGGCCAGGGCTGGCAGTATCTTGTACTGCTGAGACTGGTAGTTTAGCACCTGTTCTTCCTTCTCTCTGAAAGTTGCAACATAAAGACAGTGTTAACGGACAGTGGTACGCCACGAGGAAGGCATAGGCTAATGCCAGACAGGCAGCACTTAGTACTGCTGTAACTGGCAGTTCAGCACCTGTTCTTCCTTCTCTCTGACAAAAAAACCCATCAAGTTTCAGTCCTACCGCAACATCATAAAATGACGTAAATCCATATACAGCCACAGAACTCACATAGACAGATGTAGACTGATGCACTCACACAGCAAAGTTGGAAACAAGTGCAACGGTCACAAATACCACAGAACTTAAGATTCATCATGTGCATATTTTCACAGAGTGCCTTATCATAAATCTCTACAAACAGGATTTTCACTACAAACTTGCGATCACATCCATTTGGTCACTGCTCAAAATACATCCTCATCTGCCTAATTCTGTGTTTATTAATAGAATCATACAAAGCATTAATATGCAGAAGTTCACACACACACACACACAGCATACTGACCCAGGTTTAAGTGAAGACTGTCACGGGACAACACTGTACCCAATGACAGTGGTGGCTCTGTCGCTAAGAGCCTCATTCACACACACACACACACACACACACACACACACACACACACACACACACACACACACACACACACACACACACACACACACAGCATAGTATACTGACCCAGGTTTGAGCGAAGACTGTCGCCTGACGGCACTGTATCTGATGACAGTCGTGGCTCCGTCACTGAGGCCCTCGTACGCCCAGTGGACGATCTTGACCCTGACCAAGATCATTGTGGCGTAGTTGGCTTTGTCCACGCCGCGCATCATCAGCTGACCTTCCCGCGTTACCTGCAGTATGAACATTAAATTTCAAATTTTAGAAATAAATTTTCATTTAATTAATACTTACCCAACTCACAAATAGCAATTAACTCTAGTTCAGTGCTGGTAACGCTGTACGCGTCCCCTTGGTAACAAGGAAGGCGCCTCTAAAAAAAGAGTGACAGAGACCCGTAAGGGTGTCAAAGCCAGCCCGGAAACGAGGCCCCTTCCGTATGCGTGCGCATAAGCCGCCAACTTATCATTCGAAACGAAGCCCAACTCACTCTTTTTTAGACCCCAGTACCAACCACAGCGGGGAGGTGGGAGGGAATAAACGTTGTGAGTTGGGTAAGTATTAATTAAATGAAAATTTATTTCTAAAATTTGAAATTAAATTACATCCTTTACCCAACTCACAAATAGCAGATTGCTACTATAGGTGGCGGGACTTACCAAAATTCAATGAAGAATGACTTGCCCTGCGGCTACCATGGCAGGTAGCGCAAAACTGCCATCCTGACGCAGAGAGGAGATGTCCCTGAGGTAATAGTTCACGAAAACATCCTCAGATCTCCAATAGGCTGCCTCCAAAACTTCGGCCAAGCGGCCTGAACGGAGCACAGCCACCGAGGAGGCCCACGCCCTAGCCTCATGAGTCCTTGCTGAAGTCATGGGAAGAACAGCCCTAACTTCGCCAGACTGAATATGCCACCAGGCGTAAGCATGCCTGATCAAAGTGGAGACCCACTTGGTTAAAGTCACTTTCGCGATGTCTTTACTCCTTGCCGTATTAAGCGAAATGAAAAGCAATTTTTGACTTTCAGAACGAATGGACTGAGTTCGAGACAGGTAACTGCTAAGCGTTCTAACCGGACAGTTAACGATGTCTGGGTCTCCAGGAGCAAGAATGTTGCTCAAGGCAGGAATGTTAATGACAGGCGAAATATGGCCCGGTTTCTGATTTTTAGCTAAAAACTCCGGCCTGAATTTGAGCGAAATAGAACCATCTTTTTCGGTTGAGATATCCTTAGCTAAGCCGGAAAAGGCATGAACTTCACTACCTCTACGAGATGTAGCAAGCAAAGTAAGAAAAACTGCCTTGCGCGTCAGATTAACCAAACTGGCTGAATGAATAGGTTCGAACTCGTTAGAAGCCAAGTAACGCAAAACAAGTAACAAATCCCAGGCAGGGAGAGGAGATTTCTCGCGCGCGGCCTTAAGAGAGGCACCCTTAATAACGCTGGAGATGACCCCATCAAGAGAAATCTTATGACCCAGTTGTCGTAACGTTGAAGAAATAGCGGACCTTCGCACACGAAGGGAAGATGCTGACCCCCCCTGCCCTGCTAGCCAAGCCAAATGATTGGCTACCTGCATAGACCTAGGTGCCAAGGGCTTAACTCTGTTCAGCTCACACCATTTAACCCAGGAGGCCCAGTGAGACGAGTAGACCGAACTGGTCGATTTCCTATGAGCATGATTCACAAAGTCTACCGTGGCCGAAGAGGCCCCTGCCTTAAGCAAAGAGCTTCTGACAGTATCCAACCGTGAAGGTTTAACGCCTGAGGGTTCTCGTGATGAATGCCTGACCTGGGTTGCAAGAGTTCTCCCTTTCTTACTGCGATGGGGATAGGCGGTCGAACCGCCAGTCGCAGCAAGTCCGGGAACCAGTGCTGGCTTGGCCAAAATGGGGCAACCAGAACCAGCGCTGGTCTCTCCAAGTCGACCTTCCTGAGAACTTTGCCCAACAGACAAAACGGAGGGAAGGCGTAAGCTGTCAGATTGGACCAGTCCATTTCCAGAGCGTTCACGCCCCACGCCAGAGGATCCGGGAAGGGGGAAACAAACAGAGGAAGCCTCGCTGAATAACGAGTCGCAAACAAGTCGATTTGCGGCTTCTGTATCTGTACCCAAAGTCGGTGCAGGGACTGATGAGACAGGGTCCACTCTGAATGGACCACCTTGTCCCCCCTGCTCAGTGCGTCCGCCAGGACGTTCAAGCTTCCCTTCAGAAAGATGGCTGACAGCAGAATGTGATGCGAAACGCACCACTTTAGGATGAGGCACGCCCTGTCTGAGAGACTGCGGGATCTCGTTCCGCCCTGCCTGTTCACATAAGCCGCAACTGTCATGTTGTCGGTGTGCAGTCTGACATGACTGTTCTGAACGAAAGGCAGAAAAGCTTGGAGCGCCAACGAAACAGCCTCCAACTCCAGCGCGTTGATGTGACGTGAAGGTTGAGACAAGTCCCACACCCCCGACGCCACATGCTCCCCCAGGTGAGCCCCCCACCCCATCAGAGAAGCATCGGTGAAGAGCTCGTTCTCTGGAGACGGGCAAACTATCGGAACTCCCTGTAAAACCCAGGGGAGGAGCCAGACCTGCGTGGTCTCGAAAAACCAGGTCTCCAGCGAAACCTGAGTGTCCCAACCCTGGGTAGACTGATCCCACCGAGACTGAAGGGCAGCCTGAAAAGGCCTTTTGTGCACCCTGCCCAGTGGGATAAGAGTAGCCATAGACTCCATCTGGCCAAGTACCGATGTCAAAACCCGTACACTGGCCAGATTCTCTCCGTGAAGCGCACGAAGCAAGTCTTGAAGCTTGGACACCCTCTTCTGAGACGGGCGGACAGTCCAACTGAGAGTGTCGAACTCCATCCCTAAGTAAGTGAAATTCTGTGATGGAATCAGTTCCGACTTGCCCAGGTTTACGGAGAATCCGAGCTGAGCGGCCTGCCTGAGGACCTTGCAAGTATGAACATGGCACAGATCCCTGTCCTGATTGAGGATCAGCCAGTCGTCCAAGTAGGCTCGCAGACGAATGCCCTCCTTTCTCAGCAGAGAGCAAAGTTGTCGCACCACGATGGTGAAGATCCATGGTGCGAGAGAAAGGCCAAACGGGAGAGCCCTGAACTGATATGCCTTTTCGCCCCAGCGGAAGCGCAACCACTTTCTGTCTGTTACATGCATCAAGACATGAAAGTATGCATCTGTGAGGTCCACTGAGGTCGCCCAATCGCCTGGGCGAAGTGCCTCTCGCACAGAGGTCGGCGTCTCCATAGTGAACTTCACAGTTCGGAGATACTTGTTCAGAGTAGATAGATCCAGCACCGGTCTCCAAGCCCCCGAGGCTTTTGGCACAACGAAAAGTCTGCCGTAAAACCCCGGGGACCGAAGGTCCAATACCTCCTCTATCGCCCCTTTCAAGAGCAGAGCTGAAACCTCTCCTTGAACTGCGGCTCTCGCCTCTGGATCTCTTGGAGGTTTGCATGGCGGGATTATCCTGGTCAGAGGTGCTTTTTCTCCTGACCAGAGAAGTCGGAACCCCGAACGAACTATCCCAGTAACCCACTTGCTGTCCACCAGCTGCAGCCAGGAAGTGAGGGCCCTGGACGGGCCGCCCGCTACAACCAGTGCGGGGGCTACCGGGATAGCCTGCTCGGGGGAGCTTCATTGGGGGTGAGGCTTACGCCCCGACCCCCTAGAGGCACCAAAAGATTGGCCCCTCTTCGGGTACGGAGCACCGCGACCCCTACTCGAAGAAGCAAAGGATTGTTTGTGAGTCTTGCCACCACCAGACGAAGCAGTCTGAGGCTTGGCAGAGGACTGTGATTGCGTGTGTGGTTTGTTCTGGGGCTTCGAAAACCCGTGAGAAGCGAGACGGGCTATAGCTAGGTCCCTAGCGTCCTGGGTCTCCCTCTGTAGCGCATCAAGAGATGCCTGACCCAACAGGGACCCTTCCGAGAAAGGAGAAACCTTTAAACTCTCGATCGTGGATTTGTTGGTAATCCTAGAACCTGTCAAGAACGCTGTCCTTCTTGAATGCACGGCATGCGCATAAAGGTTAGCGGAGATCACCATCTGTTCTCTAGTGACCTTCGCCAGCGTGGCAAAAAGAGTACTCACATCAAGTGCAGACGCTTCAAAACGAAATTCAAACGGGTCCAACGACGAAGCAATAGACCTAGAAAGGGCCCGCTGCAACGATTCTGACACTGAGGCCAGCTCAAGCTGAGCTCTCCCTGCTTCCTCCAAAGCCAAAAGAGAGGCTTCGGAATACGGGACAACCCTGTTGTTGCCGTAGCCATCCTCCCTCAAAGAAGCCAATTCCGGAGAAACCGGAAGCACAGTAGCGGGCAAAGCAAACGTCTCGACCAAACTGATAGGACGAGGGGTGAGCCTAAGTTTCTGAATCCCAGACACAGCCCTCTCCCCCGCTTTAGCCAACCAAGGCAACACATCCTCTGGTGCCTCTCCGTGTTGAGCCAACAACGGCACCGCAGGAGTATTCCTTCCCTTGAACACATGTGCCAAGACATAAGCAACCGATGACGACTCCCGAAACCGGAACTGATCCTTCGGACTCTTGGAGGACCGAAAATCGTCAAAGGCGGACAGCGGTGGTGGAAGTCTCTGCTTGCTTCGCACCACCCCTTCCGGAAAGTACTTAAAAGCCGTCTCAGCTGCCGACGACACTGCGCTCGACAGCTTAAACGGCACATTAAGTTGGGTGTCATCCACAGCCGTGGAAGCACCCTCATCCATCTCTTCAGCCTGCTCGCCATCGCAGTCAGGCAGGTGAACCCCAGAGAGACTCTCCTGGTCAGCTCCGGAGACACCATCATCTTCCTGCCCCCAGGGCGGAAGGGGAAATGATCGACCCGACTCTGAGTGAGAGTGGTATGACAAATCCCTACGAACAACAGGGCTCCTAGCCTCTACCGAAAGCGCTCGATGCGGATTAACGGCGGGGGTTTCGGTGCTTTCGCCGCGAACACGGTCTACTCGCTCCTGTTTTCGCACACCACTGGCACCGGAGAACCCGGCACCATGTGGTGAGGACATACCTTCAAAGAGCCCATGCTCAGACAACGAGGGCACAAGACGTCCATCGCCCTGCTGCGACGCATGAACCTCAGCCCGGACCACCGAAGTAGCAGCCACAGCTGCACCTGCGAGAGAGGAAGCTGAAACGGAAGAACGTAACTCTGCTTTCGTCGCCGTCAAATCTGCGGCCAAAGTCGAAACCTGTGAACTAATAGTCAGAAGCAAAGACGCAATATCGGAGGGCAAAAACCCTGAATCGCCAGGGGCCCCCGACAACAAAGCATGTTTATCCACATTCGAAACATTTTTGTCACAAGGCGTGACCTTGTCCTTTTCAACGGACAAAATGGCGGACGAAGTTTTGTCAACAACTTTCGGACATTTATCCATCCCCGACCCAGAAGAAGAAGCGGCCTTTCCAGCACTCTCCCTTCTAGAAGAAGACTTAGACGAAGCTAAACTAGCAGTAGGAGAAGTAGTAGCCGAAGCCTGTCTCGAACTAGTCTTAGGCTTGACGCTATCCGCCATGGTAAAGCAAACTCACGAAAAAATATTTCTTCAAGAAAATTTCATAAGTTCACAAACATGCGACAAAATGTCGCCAAAGTTACAAAAACAAGAAATCTCTCACCCAATAACGGCAAGGATGCAGACCCAGCTAGGCGGCAGACCAAGGGGTAGAAGCCAAAGTCAGAAGACCAAGCAACAAGACTGAAAACAGTCGGAGCGTACAGTAAAGCGACCAGTCCTGTTGGGCGCTGAGTTGAGAATGATAAGTTGGCGGCTTATGCGCACGCATACGGAAGGGGCCTCGTTTCCGGGCTGGCTTTGACACCCTTACGGGTCTCTGTCACTCTTTTTTTAGAGGCGCCTTCCTTGTTACCAAGGGGACGCGTACAGCGTTACCAGCACTGAACTAGAGTTAATTGCTATTTGTGAGTTGGGTAAAGGATGTAATTTAATGTCAACATAGACATTCTATAAAACACACGCTTGAGACTGCTTTCTTTGCATCACTTATCAAAAGGATGTTTAAAATGTAGTATATCTGTCTTACCTGGATATAGGCACAGTATTCCAATTTTTGGTTTGGCTTTCTTCTAGCTACACACTTTTTTTTGTGTCAAACAGACCATTTCTACTGTCAGTCTTGACAGACCATCTCACCCGGTCAAACAAAGAAACCACAAATAAAAGCAAACCAAACATCATCAAACAGAAATGCATTTCCTACCTCTGCATTTTTCATGAACATGTTTTCTCTGGGGATGCGGACGTTCTTCATGATGAGGAATCCATTGTCGATGCTGTTGAGCGCCATCTTCGGGCCGATGTCTCCCACAGTGATTCCTGACACAGTCAGAACACTGTTCACACAAATTAATTCAAAGAACACAGATTGAAAATACAAGGAAAAAAAAAAAAAGCGAAGGCAGAAGAAAAGGGGAATATCACTTTCTAAGAGAATTAAGAGGTCAAGGCAATTACAACTGACAGTTAATACATACCTCAGAAGCGTAAAGTAGACATACAATACATTTCCATTTCTTGATATAATCTTGAACATGTCATAATATAACCTTGGACTGTCTGAAGAAGGGTTCAACACACATTTACTTCCCTTGCTGTGCTATTCAAACAAAAGATATCGCAATTACCGCCCTGGCCTCTTAAGTCCACACACACAAATGCACAAGGAAGCATATTGAGATTTATGAGTGCTTAGAATTGTTCACTTTACACAGAAGCATCCATTCTCCATACACTATTAGACAGATCTAGATGTGGCACTTATCAGCACGTGTACGGGTAATGTCATCAAATCTAGTTTTTACGCCACGCATTTGCCAAGATCTGCAGTCTTGGTGGGAGCAAAACAACGTATGATTTGGAACATTGGAGAAAAAAGAGAATCATGGGTGACGTAATATCTACACGTACACGTACACGCACAGGTCTTTGCTACACCTTCGATCTTCTAGAACACCGTTTTAGCTACAAGCCTTCAACTTCAACCGCGCAAAAGTCAAGAAATACCTGGCAGAGGGGTGTGATCGTCCAGACTCCTGAGCGGCACAAGGAAAGGCTGCAGACCGCAGTGGTCACCGTCCAGTATCAGCTGGGCCAGCACTATGGCCATGTTGGACGACTTTCCCACTGACACACACAGCAAGCGTTGTCACAGACCACATCTAAAGTGCCGTCCACATGTCAGACTTTCAACCAACTTTTCCCCAACTTTCGTTGGTTTGAAATTGCTTTCGAGTTGTTGAGGCCAAGACGACGAAAAGTCTGCCATGTGAACCGCCCCAACAATTAAGGACAGTTTTAGCCGCAATTCGAAAACTCGTACTGGGCCGTGACTTAGCGCAGATTTTGCGCCAACTTTCCTTATAGCGCTTACTGATTGGTTAGCTCTAACTAAACTGCTCTTCTCACATTGGGAGGTATAGCTCCGATAGCTGAACCGGCCTTCAAGTCTGCCGAGAATCGCCACTTAAAACTAGTTTGAGCGTTTGTGCTGTTCACATGGGCGACACTTTTGATTTGACTTGGTGCCGATTAAGATTGCTTGAAAGCTGGTAGAAAGTCTGCCAAATGAACAGCACTTTAGAGAACATATCTACTGACTTGCCCACTGCCACTCACAGTAAGCATTGTAACTGACCAGAGAACATATCTACTGACTTGCCCACTGCCACTCACAGTAAGCATTGTAACTGACCACATCCGAGGGTCAAGGTGGAGAGAACACATGCACTGACTTAGAGAACATATCTGCTGACTGAAAACAAAGTCCACTTGATGAACATTCTGATCACAAGGACACTGAAGAGAGAGTGAGCTATGCAAACAAATCACTGCTCGTTTCATAAAGCCTGACTGCATAGGACAATTTGAAATACTCTTCCGAGATCTTTCTAGGGCAGAAAGGTGTTAATAGAAGAATTCCGAAAATAACTCTGTTACTCTGTGTGTGTTGTGGGAGAGTGACCTTTTCTTGCAAAACCTCTGCCAAACATTGGCGGGGCCAATCACTAGCGACAGGGGAGTGTCGGAAACACGTGCTTCACACACACCCCTTGGCCCCTCCAATATTTGGCAGAGGTTTTGCAAGAAAAGGTCACTCTCCCACAACACATATAAACCTGACGGAGTAATTTCTGAAAATTGTCTTTTGGGCTTACATGCGCCTGGCCACCACTTCATGGCTGTGATGGTTGGGCTGTTCATCACAAACTCATCCCTGGTAGGGTCAAAGGTCGCTGTTGTTTCCAGCTCCATAATGTTGGTACCTAAAAAAAACCCACAAGAGAAAATGATAATGAATGAAGAATGAGATGGAGACAGCCTAGGAGATGACGGACACACAACCCTCAGACTTAGAGAAAACAGATTAAATTTGTTTCCCAATCAAATGGTTGTTTTACAGGCTTTTTAAGAGAAAAGTAAAAATGAACGCAGAATGAGTTAGAGACAGCCTCGGGGACGACGGACACACAACCCTAAGAGAAAAGTAATAACTAACGCAGGTTTCAGAGACCAAAGAAAACAAGAAATTCCTCCGAGGTAGGAAAAACACCCCCGTCCTTAGCATTCTCA
Source organism: Littorina saxatilis (assembly GCF_037325665.1). Lineage (NCBI taxonomy): Eukaryota > Metazoa > Mollusca > Gastropoda > Littorinimorpha > Littorinidae > Littorina > Littorina saxatilis. The sequence continues at coordinate 61,210,484 of NC_090248.1, read as the reverse complement.
CTGCCACCAACTGAGCAGGCACTGCTAACAAGTGTGGTTATTTCCCTTTGACCATTAATATGTCCCTCTATAAGTCCTTGTAGAATCTTAATCCACCAATAACTCCCTAACCGTGTGTTTGACTGGTCCCAACTTTTGTAAGGACCGTCTCAGGAATGTATAGAACCTGTTCACCAAGTTTGGTGACGATCGGTCCGTTCATTCTTGAGATCTATATGCGAACACAAACAAACAAACAAACAAACACATCGAGCGAAACCTATACACACCCCTATACCGGGGGTGTAAAGAAACACAACCACAGACCGATAAGTAAGAATAAGGAGGACAGTTATCAAAGGTTGCACCTGCTAGTCTTCTTTGTTTGCATGTGTGTGCACACCTGTGTTTCATGGTTTTTGATGACGACACATATGTGTAGATGCAAAATACGTGGTTCATGCTCTTAGGCCAAAAAAAAAAATAGGTGTGGTTACGGTAACATAGCCAAAAAAAATAGGGTAGGAAGGTAGGCAATCACTTTTTTTTTTAAAACTTTTTTTTCTAATGTGTACAAATTAAACCTACTTGACAGGGAAATAAGTGTGCGACTCGGGCGCTTTCGCTTTCATTGCGTTTTCTGCACTCGTATTTTTTCTTCTTCTTTTTTTGGACAAATGTAATAAAAAGTTATAGGGTCGGCCCCTAAAAATAGGGTAGGTCGGGTTACCGTAACCACACCTATTTTTTTTTAGGCCTTACATGTACATGTATACACAAGCAAACACTCATGATGCAACTTCACTTAAAACATTGCATTTAACTTTTCTTTTAACCAAGACGAGACATAGAACTACTGTGGGAGCCCCCTTTTATGACCAAGACCAGACATAGAACTACTGTGGGAGCCCCCTTTTATGACCAAGACCAGACATAGAACTACTGTGGGAGCCCCCTTTTATGACCAACACCAGACATAGAACTACTGTGGGAGCCCCCTTTTATGACCAACACCAGACATAGAACTACTGTGGGAGCCCCCTTTTATGACCAAGACTACCCAGATTTTCTGTTCACAATCAGTGTCTGTAAATTTACCTCCATGTTAAGAATTGGTAACTTTTAAGGCCTCATGAAGTTTTGGCAGGTCTTGAACAGGGGGATGACAGGTGCAGTGGACAAGTGGATAGGACGCCGGCCTCCCATGCGGAAGGTCGTGAGTTTGAATCTCGGTCACGCCTGGTGGGTTAAAGGTGCAGATTTGTTCCGATTTCCCAGGTCAACTTATGTGTACACTTGCTAGTGGCTTCTCCCCCTTCGTGTGTACACGCAAGCACAAGATCAAGTACACACTGAAAAGATCCTGTTATCTGTGTCAGAGTTTGGTGGGTTACAAAAACACAAAAACACCCAGCATGCATCCTCAGAAATCGGCGCATGGCTACCTAAATGGCGGTGTAAAAACGGTCATACATGTAAAAACCAGCTCGTGCAAAAAACGCAAGTGTATGTGTGTCATGGTATCATACAATGGCTCGCCGAAACAATACGTTTTGTTCTATTCACGTGTCACGTGTTTCCGCCCAGCACTCTCTGGGAGCTAGCACATGGCGGCTAGAAGACATGTTTGAATCCTGATGAGTTGAAATTAAAGTTCTAAACTTGAACGGACCCGTTTCAGTATTTATGAGTGCATGGACAGCATGACATCATGACATGGTGGCAGCGGTGGGATTAATCTTTGAGTGATTAGCGTGCGACATATCACAGAAAGACCAAGATGCCAGGATTCAAACCACCAGAAAGTTTTGACTTTTGACAGCCAGCCGGGTGGCAAGCGTGGAGAGAGAGATTTGCTAGATTTCGTCTCGCGTCAAAACTCAACAAGGAGGACGGAGATGTACAGGTTAGCAGTTTTATTTACGCAATGGGGGCACAAGCGGAGAGCATTTTTAAACAATTTGCTCTAACAGCAGAACAACAGAAAAGTTTTGACGTTGTAGCACAACGGTTTGACACCCACTTCACCCCCAAACGAAATCTCATTCACGAGAAAGCGCTGTTCCACCAGAGAAGCCAGCAACAAGGTGAAACTATCGAAGAATATGTTCGTGACCTATTCAAGCTAGCAGAGTTCACCGAGTTCCCTGACAGGGATAACACCATTGTCTTAGGTGTTACAGATCAGAACTTGTCTCAAAAGCTTCAGCTCGAACCAGATCTAGATTTGGACAAGGCAGTGACGATGGCTCGCCAGCATGAGCAAGTTAAGGCACAGATGGCAGCGCAGCGTGGCGTTAGCAGCAACGTGGACGAAGTCAACAAATCCAGTGTTGGCGGCAGCAGTTTCCAGAGAGGAAGAGGCTGTAACCATGGTCACCGAGGCGGCGCTCAAGGTTTCTCCGGTCATCGCGGCGGCAGCTCAAGTCATCGCGGCGGCAGCACAAGTCAGCGCGGCGGCAGATAGTCAGGCCAACATTCGTGCTACAAGTGTGGTAACAGTCCACACGAAAGAGGTACAGTCTGTCCAGCAATGGGGAAAACATGTCGAGCCTGTGGTAAATCTAACCATTTTCAGTCTGTGTGCCGGTCCAAGCAAACACTGGACAATCTCACTAACTCTGAACAGGGCGAGAAGTTCTTTTTGGGTAGTCTAGAAACCACAGAAAACGAACCACCATGGAGAGTTTCCCTTAGCATAGGAAATAGGGTGGTCAATTTCAAAATAGACACAGGGGCTGATGTATCTGTCATTTCGGAATCTGAGTTCAAAAAGATGAGTCCAAGACCCAAACTTCACACTAGTCATGCCAAACTAGAGTCCCCGGGAGGTCCTGTTGAGAACATGGGTCAGTTCGTAGCGCAAACAAGCTTTAAGGGAAAGCGTACAACCTTCAGAGTTTACGTTTTGAGAGGGGAAACAGATAGTCTCCTCAGCAGGAGCACAGCTTTGAAGCTAGGTCTAGTTAAGAGGCTAGATGAAATGAACAACTTAGCATTTGGGGACATAGGCATGACAATGTGGGATGTTTCATCTTATGAACAAAGAAGAAGAAACAAGGAGATCAGAGTACTATGGTAAGTGATACTGACCATGGCCCAGTTCAGTTTGAGCGTACGTGCCGATCCATTCGTAGCGCAGAGCTTTGGGCAGCCATTTGGCTTTCTGCTCGTCGGAAGCCAGCCGCTCAATGGCCGGCACGAACATGGCATGATGCAGTGTCATCGCCAGGTCATGGTTTGCCAGTCTGTGCAACGAGAAAGGGCAAATGCTATTTAAAATTAAAGACCAAAATTGAAATAAATTTGCTGCATTTGTAGCATTGTACGTACACATATGAACTGCTTTTTGTTTTTGTTTTGAATAAATTCACCACTGTAAGCTAATGGCCTTTGAAATCAAAGTTTAACATTTTAGACATTCATTTACTTACTACTTACTGCCTGTTATGCCGGTTAGCATGCAGGGCAGCAAGACATTCATACCTGACAGTAAATTAAGACAAAAAAATAAAATTAAGACAAAACATAATTGGAACGTTTTTCTCTTCACCAATAAATATTGCTATTGAATTTTAGACAATCATGAATCAACAAAGATGCAGTAAAACACTGCTTTAGGCTTAAGCCATATAATGCATTTCATACCCAATACAGACCACACGTTTTAAATTATCAAAACAACATGAAATAAAACACTACAAAACACATAGATACACATAAATATTGTCGGTGTCTCCATAATTTACCTGCAAGCTAGCTCAAAATCCTCTTCGCTCCAGTTGTATTTTCTGGACCAATCAAAAAGCTTGACACTTTTCAGCACGGCTTGTTCGTATGTTTGGTCTCTCTCCATCATCAGACGATCAATATTACGGAACACTGGTTCATTGTATAAGAGGTTTTCTGCAGAAAAGAGAAGACAGCTCAAAACCAGTGCAGTACCAGTTCACAGCAGCTACACAGAATACAAATTACAATAACATGAACATGAGCCCACAAAGCCATATATATATGCCTCTAAAAGTACAAATGTGCCTCTATTCAAAAGAGAAAGAGAGAGTGATAGAGAGTATGAGTGTGTGTGTGAAAATCTGTAAGTGTAACGATGGTATGCATGATAACAAGAATTTAGTGCATTCAGGGACCTGCTATTTTCTTGAATTTCTGGTAGGATTTTTCGGCTACTAGTGTGCACAGTAGCAGGGGCCACAATTTGGGAAGCTAATTTAAAACATACATCACATGTATACTTGTACACTCAACTCCTTTAACTCTCTTTCAGTCTTTGTCTCTGTCACACACACACACACACACACACACACATACACACACACATACACACACACATACACACACACACACACACACACACGCGCCAAAGCTAAAATCGTTGTTCACGCTGTTCACGGTTTCATGTCACCTTTGGACCGGCGACTGCGAGAACTGACAAAACAAAGCATTGTTCAGCGTGTCTTTCTCACCCAATTCTTTCCGTCGTTTGGTTCTTTCCACGCCACCATCAATGAACTGTGTCAGCTCCTGCACGTTGAAGCTGGCAGCTTTTCTCTCACGCTCTAGATCAGCATTGACTTTTCCAACAAGAATGCCGAAGGGATCTGTACTTGCTGTAGCCGCCATTTTCACTTTTGTAACGTCACATTACTGATCACGTGACTTTCTGATTCTAAATATATATATTCGTAGCTCTTTTATGACACGCCGTTTGATACTAAATACAGTAGAGTTTTTGGACACCTGCACGAAGCACGGTACTATATATAGTTTTTTGGGGGGACCGGTTTTGTTATACTGAGGGGGAGCCTGTTGCCTAATATGAACCAATTTTTGTTTCATGCTCTGATAACTGGCTTGTTTTCTTGCGAAGAAGTTTCTCAGTATTTGGTAGTCCTTCTCTCTTTAGTTAACCGTTGGGCCCAATTAGAGCGAATATTTTGAAAGACATTTAGCAAAAATTCAATACAGAAAAATTCACTGTGACAAATGGTCTGGACGCCTAATATGGACCAGTTTAGACCGGGCCTTCACGAATCACTGTAAAAAAAAAACCCCGCCACAACCATACTTCGAAATAACATGATAGGGGAAGGGCTCCTCAGTAATATGGACCGGCTCCTAATATGGACCACCTCCTGTTCTGACAAACTAACGGCGCTAGAGCGTTAAAAATAATTTCATTCGATGTATTCACCCTCACTGGATAACTTGCACATGTCAAAACAGTTGCAGTAACACAAACCTCAAAACCGTTAGACTTTTTCTCTTTTTTTCACTTTTGGCAGCGTTCACTCTAAATTCGCCGCCTAAAACGGACTCGTTTCTGTCCACAGCCAAAGCTTTTGTCACACAAAATGTGCTATATATGAGAGCTAAGACCGTATTTGTTACATTTTAGCAGTTTTGACCCCGAGTTTCTACTGCAAACAAAAATAATAGCAAAATCTCAACTGAGTATGTGTGAGTCCGCTAATATGGACCACCTTCAACAAATCGAAGAAATTAAAATCTAAATGTTATTTTCATTAATTCATTAAGAAGCTTGCTGACAATAACCTATAACTAGCTCTCGAGATTTCAAAAAAATATAACAAATAGTGGTTTTTTTGTGGAAGTTGATAATTTTACTTATTTTCACTCTGTTTTTGATAAGCTTCTTTAGTTTCCTGGTGTGCTCCAAATAATGCTCTCATCAACCCGAAACAGATAAATCTAAAGCATCTTTTAATTAGTCTGACTTGCACACTAAATGGTTGTATCATGCTATTTCGAAGTACTAGGGGGCTTTTTACAGTGTAGGAGCCTGGGCGCCTAATATGGACCATTTGTGAATTTTTCTGTATTTAATTTTTGCTGAATGTCTATCAAAGCTATTTTACTCTAATTAGGCCCAACGGTTAACCAAAGAGAGAAGGACTACCAAACACAAAATGAAACTTCTTCGCAAGAAAACAAGCCAGTTATCAGCATGAAACAAAAAGTGGTCCATATTAGGAGCCCTTCCCCTACAACTTAGTGTGCAAGTCAGACTTATTATTATATGCTTTAGATGTAGCTATCTGTTTCGGTTTGATGAGAACATTATTGGAAGCACAACAGGAAACTAAAAAAACTAAAACTAAATGAAATTATCACGACTTCCACGAAAAGAAGACTATTTGTTATATTTCTTTGAAAGCTCGAGGGCTACTAGTTATGAGGTTGTTTTCAGCAAGCATCTCAGTTAATGATTTAATGAAACTAGCCTTTATGATCTTTTCTTTTTTTCTTTACGATGTTGAAAGTGGTCCGTATTATTTTGAGGTATACGGGGCTTTTCGTGATTCTTCACATCGTCAAACACAAACACACACACACACACACACACACACACACACACACACACACACATGCGTGACACTGACACACACACCGTCACACTACGTGACATACACACACACACACCGTCACACACACACGCACACACCCATACACTGACACACACAGAGGAACACATCGCACACACACACACACACACACACACACACACACACACCGCCGCAGTCACAAAAGCTGAGTACAGAGGAATAGCCACGGAGAGAGATACTGAACGAAGACAAAGATCGAGTGAACACGAACATTTTCAACATTATATGTTTTATTGAGCTTTGCAGAAATAATGTCATCACAAACTGAGAAGATAGAAAGAGAAAAGATCAAAAGCGTTGTATCCCTTCATAAGTATACAGTTTTAGCACCCAACGTCGGTTGTGTTAAAAGGAAAAACAACGAACTTTAGCTAGTATTTCAGAAATCGTCTGTTGTCGTTCAATGGAAATGTAACTGTAAGCACAAAGATTGTTTCCATGCAGCACTGGGCGTTACAGAGCCGTTCCACAAGGCACGCGTTCGAAGAGCTGCAGAGCACTGCAGAGGATTGTGATGACTGTAGAGAAAGAGGTGGGATTGCCGAGACCAATGACTGCTCGGTCAGCCCAGACCATCTTTACTGGCACTTCTCGGCGTTCTTGACGAAGCGGAACTGAAAAGAAAATCGAGAAAGGCGAAAGTTAATTGGATACTAAATGGAGAAAGGTGAAAGAAAATTGGATACTAAATGGAGAAAGGTGAAAGTAAATTGGATGCAGAATGGAGAAAGGCGAAAGTAAATTGGATGCAGAATGGAGAAAGGTGAAAGTAAATTGGATGCAGAATGGAGAAAGGTGAAAGTAAATTGGATGCAGAATGGAGAAAAGCGAAAGTAAATTGGATGCAGAATGGAGAAAAGTGAAAGTAAATTGGATGCAGAATGGAGAAAGGCGAAAGTAAATTGGATGCAGAATGGAGAAAGGTGAAAGTAAATTGGATGCAGAATGGAGAAAGGTGAAAGAAAATTGGATACTAAATGGAGAAAGGTGAAAGTAAATTGGATGGAGAAAGGTGAACGTAAATTAGATGCAGAATGGAGAAAGGCAAAAGAAAATTGGATGCAGAATGGAGTAAGGCGAAAGAAAATTGGATACAGAATGGAGAAAAGTGAAAGTAAATTGGATGCAGAACTGATGGAGAAAGGCGAAAGTAAATTGGATGCAGAACTGATGGAGAAAGGTGAAAGTAAATTGGATGCAGAATGGAGAAAGGCGAAAGTAAATTGGATGCAGAATGGAAAAAAGGTGAAAGTAAATTGGATGCAGAATGGAGAAAGGTGAAAGAAAATTGGATGCAGAATGGAGAAAGGTGAAAGTAAATTGGATGCAGAATGGAGTTCTAAAGGCGAAAGTAAATTGGATGCAGAATGAAAAAAAGATGAAAGAAAATTGGATGCAGAATGGAGAAAGGTGAAAGTAAATTGGATGCAGAATGGAGAAAGGTGAAAGTAAATTGGATGCAGAATGGAGAAAGGCGAAAGTAAATTGGATGCAGAATGGAGAAAGGTGAAAGCAGTATGCACGATACCACATACACTTTCATGTAGGCTATATACGTTCAACAGCATTTCCCGTTTTCAATTATGGATGAAATGTCATGCAAACTCGAGAAAAGTATAGTTTACATTTTGTTTAGGTAAGTCTATGTATTGTAACCACACATGTATTCAGATTACATAGAATGATAATTGGTTAACCTGTGGTACAGACGTCACAATTTTTGAGAGAGACAATTTTGAGAATGACGATTTTGAGAATCATTCAGTCTGACGACGAAATTCCCACAGGGCTGAACCAGTCTGGATATTGCCTCTGTATCTTCACAACTATAAACACATTTATAGTAAACATGACATATGTATATGTTTTTGAAATCAGGAGAAAGTGGGGAATACGATGCAATTATTTTTTAAACTGCTAGTGAAAATTCGATTTTAATGACAAGTTTAATGAGCAAACTTATTAACTAATTTTCACGCTGCTGAGCTGTTCCAATCCCATAGTCCGGACTTTGTCGAAAATTGCTTGACCAAAATTTCAATTAATTTGATTGAAAAATGAGGGCCTCAACTTTCAGAAAAAGCCGGATATGACGTCATCAAAGATATTTATCGGAAAAATGAAAAAATCGTCTGGGGATATTATACCGAGGACCTCTCATGTGCAATTTCATGAAGATCGGTCCAGTAGTTTTCTCTGAATCGATGTATACACACACATACATACATACATACATACATGCACACACACACACACACACACACACACACACACACACACACACACACACACACACACACACACATATATATATATATACATCACGACCCTCGTCTCGATTCCCCGTCTATGTTAAAACATTTAGTCAAAACTTGACTAAATGTAAAAATGAACTCACGAAGTCGATGAGACCGTAGAAAGCATCAGCGGAAACCTTGGGGTGGGCGCCCAGGGTCACGGGGCAGTCAGTTCTGGCCAGGGAGGCTGCACACAGTCACATGGACGACACCGTCATTACGACAGGCGTACGGTGGAACCCCCCATTTAAGACCCCCAATTTAGGACTGCCTCCCCATTGAAATCCTGTTTTTTCAGACATTTTGTTCATAACATTCTGTTCATATACTCCCCATTTTAAGAATGTCAGACCTGATTTTGTAGGTCTTAAAAGCCGAGTTCCACTGTATATGCATTGGTCGACAGTGATCCATTAAATCATCTACCTGTACTTTGAGAAATGTGAGAAAACGCTTGTTCATACCACACACACACACACACACACACACAGACACACACACACACACACACACACACACACACATACCCGCACACACACACACACCGACACATACACACACATACACAAACACACACACACACAAACACACACACACACGCACACATACACACAGACAGACACACACACACACAGTGACACACACACACACACACACACACACACACACACGCTAGCACGCACGCACTCACGCACGTACACTCACACACTCTTTCTCTCTCTCTCTCTCTCTCTCTCTCGCTCAGGATTGATTCGCAAAGATGGCGCGTGTCACGTGATGATAATGTATTCCACTGACCTCCGGCATCAACGGTGACACAGGGAGCGCCGTTGACGGTCACAGTGATGTCGGTGGAGCCGAGGCTTACCATCTGGATGTCGTACCAGCCGTTGCTGTCCTGCCATCATCATCATCATCATCATCATCATCATCATCATCATCATCATCATCATCATCATCATCATCATCGTCGTCGTCATCGTCATCATCGTCATCGTCATCATCATCATCGTCGTCGTCGTCGTCGTCGTCAGTCGTCATTTGTTAACGGTCTATCATAATCCACCCACCCCTTATTGATACCTTTCTCCCCATGCAGATCCAGGTTTTCACACACTGTAGTATAAGAGCACCCTTCTACTTGAAACCATCGGTGATGACTGGTTTTCAGTGTTGATCTATGACTTTCCGGCCGACATATGAACTCAATGTTTTGATATAGCTTCACGCGACTTTTTTTGAAATAAAACCATCCTTCCACTTGGACACACATGAACACTCGACAGCCTGGCTGCTTCCTGTCAACAGCAGACACACATGAACAGATCTCGCAAGGCCACGCAAGGTAACGCAGATGTATCGCGCGACTTCGCGGCGCTGGCCGATAGGGCAAGTCGCCAATTCATGAAGCCCTGAGAACCAATGAAACACAAGGAACGTTGCAATACTCACGGTCTTGACCTGACAGCTGCTGTCCATGGAGTCGTTGACGAAGCGGAAGTAGACTCCGAGCGTGTTACCGGTGAGCACGAGCTCGATGGACTTCTGATTGTCGACGTCGTCGTCGCAGTCGTCGGACAGCAGCACCGTGCGACCGTTGTTGGATGAGCGGACACGGACACGCAGGTTGGATTTCCAGGGACCTGTGGAGATGAGGGTGGTGATTTTAGGGGTCAGTGTAGGCCGGTGATAGGGACATCTTTGTGTTTGTAAAGCTTGCCTTCAGGCTTACTCACACCTTTAAGTTCAACACGCATCTTTCCTAAACTTACAGGAACACCTACCGACGATGAGGTGCAGGCCTTGAAGACATAGGAAAAGAGGAGAAGCTAGAAACGTCAAGTCTGCTGACACTCTGTCCCATTTGAATACAGTGGAACCCCCCTTTTAAGACTCCCCCAATTTAAGAATTCTTCCCTTTTAAGACCTTGCTTTTTACATTTAGTCAAGTTTTGACTAAATGTTTTAACGTAGAGGGGGAATCGAAACGAGGGTCGTGGTGTATGTGCGTGCGTGCGTGCGTGTGTGTGTGTGTGTGTGTCTGTGTGTGTGTGTAGAGCGATTCAGACTAAACTACTGGACCGATCTTTATGAAATTTGACATGAGAGTTCCTGGGTATGAAATCCCCAGATGTTTTTTTCATTTTTTTGATAAATGTCTTTTATGACGTCATATCCGGCTTTTCGTGAAAGTTGAGGCGGCACTGTCACGCTCTCATTTTTCAACCAAATTGGTTGAAATTTTGGTCAAGTAATCTTCGACGAAGCCCGAACTTCGGTATTGCATTTCAGCGTGGTGGCTTAAAAATTAATTAATGACTTTGGTCATTAAAAATCTGAAAATTGTAAAAAAAAATAAAAAAAAATTTATTAAACGATCCTAATTTACGTTCATCTTATTCTCCATCATTTTCTGATTCCAAAAACATATAAATATGTTATATTTGGATTAAAAACAAGCTCTGAAAATTAAATATATAAAAATTATTATCAAAATTAAATTGTCGAAATCAATTTAAAAACACTTTCATCTTATTCCTTGTCGGTTCCTGATTCCAAAAACATATTGATATGATATGTTTGGATTAAAAACACGCTCAGAAAGTTAAAACAAAGAGAGGTACAGAAAAGCGTGCTATCCTTCTTAGCGCAACTACTACCCCGCTCTTCTTGTCAATTTCACTGCCTTTGCCATGAGCGGTGGACTGACGATGCTACGAGTATACGGTCTTGCTGAAAAATGGCATTGCGTTCAGTTTCATTCTGTGAGTTCGACAGCTATTTGACTAAATGTTGTATTTTCGCCTTACGCGACTTGTTTAGATTTTCTGTTCATAGCCTCTGTAAATGTACCCCCTTTTTAAGACCCCCTCCTTTTTAAGACCTGATTTTCTCAGATTGTGAAGGTCTTAAAATGGGGGTTCCACTGTAAATACCTCTTTCCCTGAATGGCGTGGGTCACTCACCGACGAGGTCGTTGCTGGCGAAGCTCTGCACGACGAGAGGCGTGCCCTCGAGACTGAGGGCCTTTCCAGAGGAGCTAGAGGCATCGTCCACCGTCAGATCGTACAGGTTAGCCTTGGCCTGTTCCTCGCCGTAACGCACGTAGGTGGAGCTGTTGTAGCGTCCAGTATCCCGGTCAAAGGAGATGTCCGCCAGGGGGGAGCACTCAGCCACGACTGGGGAATAAGGGAAAGCATCCATGGTTAGTTGGGCAAGACAAATGTCGCCAATATTTTTACAGAGTGACGTTAAATAACGATTTTATCATCATCGTTGGTTGGTAAGGTCAATTAGACAAGCGCCAGGATTTAGGAGTCGAGGTTAGAGACTTTATTTAGTTCGGACTAAACTGTACCCAGGTCCCTCAATGCAGTTTATCACGGTCTCTAAGCGCGACTTCTGCATACCGGCCCAGAGTGATAGGTCCGTCAGAGGTGATTGACTGGTCGGACGAGTTTATCCGTCCGTGTATCTGTCGAACCAACCATCTAACAAGATAATTCAAGATTCCATTTTTAAGTTGATTATTTCTTTATTAAAGCCAGACAGCTAGCCAGTCAATCAACCAAGAATCCAGCACACACACACACACACACACACACACACACACACACACACACACACACACACACACACACACACACACACACACACACACACACACACACACACACACACACACACACACACTCTCTCTCTCTCTCTCTCTCTCTCTCTCTTTCTCTCTCTCAGCCAGCATTTCGCGCACGCACGCACTTAGTCTACGCAAAATCTGCATTGTCTATATACATACCAGAAGAAGGACGTCCAAACTGGCGAGCCACCTCCTGACCGGGCTGGACACAGCTACACTGGGCAGCACTGAAGACGGAGCCGGGGGGACACATCTGGGGCGGGAAGGCGTAGACACGGCCGTGGTTGCCCATGGGCGTGTCACTGGTCAGGACTTGCTGGAACCACTCGTCGTTCAGCGCCACGCTCTTGCACTCGTTGTCTGGCAGCGGACACACACGTACAGACCATGGAATGTTCTTATCAAGACACAAAGATAAGCTTCTCTCCTCTCCTCCCTCCCTCTCTCTTGCCTTCCTCAGTCCATCTCCCTCTCTCCTTCCTCCCTCTCTCTCTCACTCTCCTTCTTTCTTTTTCTCTCTGTGCATCTTTCTCAGGGGGAGGAGGGGGGGTTCTTTTTTTCACGAGTTTAGACCCAAAAAGTACCATTCCAATGTAACATAGTCACACAGTCAGGGGGGGGGGGGGGCTTTGCTCCTCCCCTCCCTCTCCCCCTCTCTGTCTTTCTGTCTCGATTTCTTTCAGTTTGTCTCTTTCTCTGTCTTTCACTTTTTCAGGGTGTCTGTCTGTCTGTCTGTCTGTGAGTCCAAATGCCTACAGGGGAATGACCAGGGATGGCCAAATCTCGACATTAATTTTTAACTCGCCAGGCGGGCGAATAACTTCAAGAAAGTCACTAGCCCGGCAGAAATTTCCCTGGCCCGGAACATAGGGGAAGGGCCCCTAATATGGACCACTTTTCGTTTATTGCTGATAACTAGCTTCTTTTTTTTTTGCGGAGAAGTTTCATTTTGTGGTTGGTAGTTCTTCTCTCTTAATCTAACCGTTAGGCCTATTTAGAGTGAAATAGCTTTGATAGACTTTCAACAACAATTAAATACAGAAAAAATCACAAATGGTCCATATTAGGAGCCTGGGCGCCCAATATGGACCAGTGAAGCGGCCTTCACGAATCACTGTAAAAAGCCCCCTATACTTCAAAATAACATGATACAACTTAGTGTGCAAGTCAGACTAATTCAAATATGCTTTAGATTTAGCTGTTTCGGGTTGATGAGAGCATTATTTGAAGCACACCAGGAAACTGAAGAAGCTTATCAAAAACAGAGTGAAAATAAGTGAAATTATCAACTTCCACAAAAAAGACTATTTGTTATATTTTTTGGAAATCTCGAGGGCTAGTTATAGGTTATTTTCAGCAAGCTTCTTAATGAATTAATTAAAATTGCCTTTAGTTTTTATTTTCTTCGATTTGTTGAAGGTGGTCCATATTAGGGGACTCACACATACTTTGAGGTTTTGCTATTATGTTTTGTTTGCAGAAGAAACTCGGGGTACACACTGTTAAAATGTAACAAATACTGCCTTTGCTGTCATATATAGCCATTTTTGTGTAATGAAAGCTTTGGCTGTGGACAGAAACGAGCCCGTTTTAGGCGGCGAATTTAGAGTGAACGCTGCCAAAAGTGAAAAAAAGAGAAAAAGCCTAACGGTTTTGATGTTTGTGTTTCTGCAACTGTTTTGACATGTGCAAGTTATCCAGAGAGGGTGAATACAGCGAATGAAATTGTTTTGAGCGCTCTAGCACCGTTAGTTTGTCAGAACAGGAGGTGGTCCATATTAGGAGCCGGTCCATATTAGGAGCCTTTCCCCTACTACAGTTGATCTGCAGTGTTTGTATGACTTTAAAACCCGATATTCTAACCAAAAGGGTCGCATTTGACCAGAATGTTCATTGGCTAGCCGGGCTAGTTGCCAAGGGGTTTCTACTAGCCCGTCGGATTTTTGACTCGCCCCTGGCGACCGGGCGGACGATTTGGCCATCCCTGTGCTAAAGTTAGAAATATGACGCAGTACCCGACAACTATGCATCATTTTTAAAACAACACTATAATGCTTCAAGTACAAGGAGATACTCACTGTGAATCTGATCGAACAACTCCTCATCGTTGGTGCTATCGTACTCCGCCAGGGACACGGAGATAAGGGCCGCAACCACGGACACGATGTTCAACAGCTTCATCTGCAGCACAGGAAGTGACGTCATTCACATTGGTTATTCAACACTCAAGCCACTTGAACGGGAATTAGCACGGTAAAGGGCGACAACATTAGCACAGATAACAACTTCGTGACTATGTTAATTCAGGGCCGGACCCAGGGGGGGGGGTTCCAGGGGTTCCGGAACCCCACCCCTGGAAAAAGCATGTACCTTGCTTTGAGTGTTTTTTAAAAGTTTTTTTTAAAAATAAATTGTGTGTGTGTCTCTAACAAATTTTATTCAATGTGAAATCCGATGAGAAAAAGGTACCCCCCCCCCCCCCACCACCTTCGCTGATTTGCCCCCCCCCCCTAAAAAGGACAACTCATTTGGTCCGGCCCTGTAATTGTGTGTGTGTGTGTGTGTGTGTGTGTGTGTGTGTGTGTGTGTGTGTGTCACTATGTGTGTGTGTGTGTGTGTGTGTGTGTAAGTAAAAAGACAAAGCAGGGACAAATATCTTGGGCAAATGATATCCTTATATCGCAGAAATGTTCCTAGCATTTACTTTAGCAAGCACATTTTGCTGAAAAGAAAATAGAAAGTTCCGGAATTTTCGGAAGATTAAATCTGTCCCCGGTAATACGTCACGCCTAGGCCTACATCCAGACAATTTAATGACGCCTGTGTTATCAAAGAGTAATTCAAGAAAGATGCAAAGTGTACTCACTGTCGTTGTGTAGGAGAAGGCAGGACAGAGTAAAAGCCAGGAAAGATGAAAAGCTTCAGGTTTGAATGGGTACAGCGGCGGGTAGCTCTATCAAGGCTGATGTCACGCACCCACACCTATATGTACCCGTCCTGCCGGCTTAGCCCCACCCCTACCCGTTCACATGCAAATTGCTCTTGTCAGCGTGCTAACGTGCATCAGTGTTTTTGTTAAATTAAGGGGTTTGGTTGATTTATTCTTCCTGTGGAAAATGAGATGTGTTTTTACACCCCCGGTATAGGGGTGTGTATAGGATTCGCTCGATGTGTTTGTTTGTTTGTTTGTGTGTTTGTGTTCGCATATAGATCTCAAGAATGAACGGACCGATCGTCACCAAACTTGGTGAACAGGTTCTATACATTCCTGAGACGGTCCTTACAAAAATTGGGACCAGTCAAACACACGGTTAGGGAGTTATTGGTGGATTAAGATTCTACAAGGACTTATAGAGGGACATATTAATGGTCAAAGGGAAATAACCTTCTCAGTTGGTGGCAGTGAGAATGGTAAGGACGGGGTTTTTTTTTCCTACCTCGGAGGAATTTCTTGTTCTTTGAGCCTTCAAAATTGGTTGTGCGTTTTTGTTTTTTGGTGGTGCCTGTCTTTTCTCTTTTGTGTTGTCGTTTCTTGCTTAACGTGATGTAGAACCAAGGACTACTAAAAGACTTCTTTTAGTAGTCCTTGACGTAGAACATAAAACCTCTATGCATTAGAATCGGCGACATGGCAAAGCTGGAGATTCTGACCTGAAACAACGCCAACGAATATGATAAAGCCTTTACTGTGAGAGTGTAAAAGAACTTAACGTATAGCATTGAAGATTGCTCATGCAAGTCGTTGGCAAAACAAAAACATTTATTTCAGCTGCGATATAAAGTTGAATACCTTTGGACAGAGTAATAATTGTAGTTTAAAAAGAAGGTTGGACCAACTGATGATAACTGTGTTTCGCTGATACGACTGAATCTGTTTTTTGGGGTTTATTTGGTCGCTGGTCTAGAATTTTTTTATTTAATTTTTTATATTTAGGTAGAAAATGGGGAGGGAAGGATGGGGTGGTTTTGAGAGAAAAGACAGTACATTTCGACTCGACAACACCTGTTTCTGTGAGATGTGTAAACATGCATTGGGTTGAAGTGGGGATGGGGGGATTCTTTGAGTTCTATTTGTGTGACGCGCATTTGGTTTGGACGATTTATTTTCAAGATGTCTTGAAGCTTGTGTTACAATGGCGGAGACACGAGCAGTAGGACAGGCCTGACTCAGGAAATATCCCCTGGTCCCGTGAAACGAACAGCACAGGTGTACACGGCCTATGTACCTATAGACACCTATTAACTTTTGCCTCCCATTAATTCGCACCTCAGGCTTCTTCACCTGTGCAACTTGAAACAAATTGGGAAAGAAGCTTGCGTCACTGTCCGTGTTTACTTGCACGGGTTTGTTAAACACGAGAAGGGGGTGGGGGTAGGGGAGGGGGGTGGGGGTGGGGGTGGGGGGTGGGGTAGAGGATATGCTGACCGTAGATCGTTGCATGAGCACTTCATTTTCAGAAAGGTCTACTTTGTTCTTCAAAGAAGAAAAAACCAAAAAGACAGTTAAAAAACATACACCTTACAAAAGAACCAGCAAACAACTTTCAGAAAGCTACACGTGCGTGTTTAATACAAAAGATGCAGCGCAGGCTTGTTCTGTGACTGGTCGTCATGTGCGTTTTGTTGTTTTCTCGTTTTCTGCACTTGGATAATTTCAAAAAGATGCCTGGAACAAGGTTGTTTGAAGCGAACACCGTGTTCGCCATTAACAACAAGCAAAGGTTGTTTTTGAACAATGTTGAACAGGCATCACTTTGGGCCCATAACTTGACTAACGCTCAGCGAATACAGGGATTGCACATTTCGGGTTTTGTTGTTCTTGCCCTTGTCCAGAAGTGGCACGAACTTAGGCCCCAAATCGTCCAGAAACATAATCAAATGGGGCAGAGAGTTACAGCAACACAGTATGTCGTACACATTTGAACATTATTAATGTACAGGGCACACTATCATCATTTTATATCATATACATTACGAGCACGTGTCGAATACATTACGAGCCCTAGTAACGTCCCTTTGTTTTCAACATCGTTCAGAAAAGGGCTTTGCGTTCTCAGCATATTTAGGTACTTTGAACACCAGTGTTATTGTGTATTGTAATTCAATCAAGTTTGCGTTTTTATGAAACAGATCTTGTGATTGGTCAGAATGCCCCAACTCATTAAAAATTACCGGTCATTAATTGTCGATAACCAATCGCTAAAAAATCCATTTACAACCTGCTGGCGAGGCGCATTGATACAGCCTCAACTAGTCTCGGTTAGCTTTGAGGGTCATTTCACAAGTAGGAAATATGAAGGCCAACGAAATACCGAGACCATAAGGTATGCGAAGTGATGACGTCGAATACGTGACGTAAGTTGATGTATGAATTCTTCCGGACTACGTCAGTCAATTCCAAAGATCGCTTTTGTGATGAAAAGAATTTGTTTTAGAGTTTGCTGTTCAGAAACCCGTCAAAAAAGAAGGGAAAATGTGTGTGAAAGAAAACAAAACAGGAGCAGAGTGATACGATATGAATACAGAGACATGTTTCTTGGGACTTGACCCTTGCAGGTAGGTGGACTGGAAGTAGTGTGTGAACAGAACAGAACCAATTCTGTCTGTTTACCATCACATGAAAGCAGGAAAGAGATCGTCGTCAGATTGAATTACAATAACATTAACATTCTTCCATTTGAAACTTCTCGGTCTTCATCGTGGATTGACGCCCTCTCAAAGTCTAATTGAAGCCCTCCGTCGCTTCGCTCCGTCGGGCTTCAATTGCCTTTGGTCGGGCGTCAATCCCCGATGAAGACCTCGAAGTTTCAAATGGAAGCATGTTAATGTGTAAATGTTAATTATTGTTTATCCTACATACGTCCCGAGAGAGACACCCGTGAGATAATAATCGTTCAAATCACACGTGTGTATATCATGTAAATGAGGTCATGTCAAGCAAGTCTGGCAGGGACCTGTTTTTCCACTGCTTATGATGCCAAAGTCACCGAGACAAACGTCATTATAGAAACAAAATTTGCGCTCGCTAATTACCCTCGATGAATCTTTAGAACTAACTCGTCACGCCACACTTTCAGAGTGACGTTTCTTTGCTTTGACGTAATAGATTGCACGAGGCTTTAGAAGAGATCGAGGTTCCAAAACAAGCGTCTTCAATTTAGCTGCCTCGTCTGCCAGACATTTTCAGTAAAATACACGTAAGTACAGTATGTAGGATAAACAGAATACTACATGGCTTGCTGTGTCGTACCAGATTTACACTCGTTGCTTTTTCAAATAGTGAACAGCTCGCTTTCGCTCGCAGTTCAATATTTAAAAAAACAACTCGTGTCAATCTGGTACGACACAGCAAGCCATGTAGTATTCTCTATCGATGTTATTTCCTTGCAATACCAATGCTGACGTCAGAAGAGATTTGTAACATTTGACGTCACTGGGACACTTTAGACGCTGTTCCCTCGGAAACGTTTGTTTTAACACTCACGCCGTGGATCGTGTAACTCTGCATTTGCGCCACCGCAACTTTTTATCGCTTCACGCCGACGAAGAGGCAAGCTGCGAGGTAGGTCTCTCGAATGATAAATTAAATTGTTAGAATGCTAGGCACTCAGCATGTTCTCAAGTGTTGCATTTCACATACTTATATCCTTAGCTATATTTCTGTATATATTTTTTGATGCTTTGATGGCCCTGGTGATCGTGACGATCTGTTTTTCTTCTCGTTTCCCCATGTTTTGGGCATATTTTCAGTTTCTGCGTCAAATGCAACAAAACGGAGATTACTGGTTATTCTTGGACATGTTCACTGATAACTTTAATGTTTTATGAATCTCCACGTGTAGTTTCTCTGTATATAGTTCCATATATACTTTGCAAGAAGCAGATAAAAACAGAGTGTCAACAACTCTCTGTAATTCGCCACCGCATCAATTCAATGTTAGATGTAACTCGCCACCGCATTGTTTGTTATTCGCCACCGCACTACGCAAATTGTTATTTTCAAACGCATCAACATCGTGGAGGCATTTAAACCTTTATTTTTGTCACAAAACCGACAGCAATTGATAGGAGCATTTTAACTTTAGTGCTGCAAGTTTTAAACTCAGGGGCGTGGCGTGATCTTGCCTATGCAAAGGATTTAAAGGCACCATGAGTTGACAAATCAAACTGTAGTATTTCTTCTTCTTCGTCTTCTATTTCTTCTTCTTCTTCTACTTCTTCTGTATGAAAAGTATGCTTATCTGTCCTTGAGTGTATAACCCACATGTACTGGAATGTGCTTATATATATACTGTTCAAAAAAAGAAACGCATAGTTGCTACTTGCCAAATTTGTTTTATTTTTCGAAAAAATTAACAGAAAATCCAATATTTAGATTATTTGTTTGAAATTTGGTATGGACACAGTTGAATGCACACACAGTTCATTTGCATCTTCAAATCAATCAGTCAATCAATACGATTGGGTGCCGAGGCTGTCAAGTCAGTAGGGGGTGTGACTGCCTTGAGCAGCAACAACTGCCCGGCACCTTCTGGGCATGGACTGGATCAGATGCCGGATATCTTGCTGTGGGATGGTGTCCCACTCCTCCTGAAGTGCCTGCAATAGATCGCGGTGATTTTCCGGCGCTTCTTCTCGTCTGCGCACACGTCTGTCCAATTCATCCCAGAGGTGTTCTATCGGGTTCATGTCTGGCGACATGGATGGCCAGGGAAGCACCTGGACATGGTGGTCGGTGAGGAACTGGGTGGTGAGTCGTGCTGTGTGCGGGCGAGCGTTGTCCTGCTGGAATATGGCATCCTGGTCAGCCAGAAGAGGAAGGGCGTGTGGGCGCAGAATTTCCTCCACGTATCGCTGGGCAGTTATGCGCCCTTGGACGTGCACCAGGGTGCTCCTTCCAGCGGTATTGATCGCCCCCCACACCATGACGCCTCCACCACCATGAACGGGTGCCTCATCCACACAGTTGGGCGCGTAACGTTCGTTTACTCTCCGGTAGACCCTCCTCCGACCATCATGTCGCTGGAGCAGGAAGTAGGACTCGTCGCTGAACCACACGTGTCTCCAGTGATTCCGGACGGTCCAGCGAAGGTGCTGGTTGCCCCACTGCACTCGGTTCTGGCGATGGCGGCGGGTGAGGACAGCTCCTCTGTGAGGTCTGCGAGCTCTCAAACCAGCTTCATGCAGGCGGTTCCGCACGGTCTGGTCCGATAATCGGTGTGGCCCGGGGAGAGCCTGGACAGAAGATGAGGCCGACAGGAAACGATTCCGGAGGTGGCGGAGCCGTATGAAGCGGTCGTGAGCAGCAGTTGTCGCCCTTGGTCTTCCCGCTCGTGGCAAGTCAGCAAAGGAGCCAGTGGCTTGAAACCTGACCCACGGTCTACTGATGGTGCTCTGGGACACGTGGAAGTGCCTGGCGATTGCACTTTGACTTTGGCCTGCTTGTAAACGACCCAATGCAATTTGGCGGTCTTCTCTGCTCAATCGGGCCATCTTTCGTCGCTGAATTGTCGTCTGATTTCTTTGTGGCGAACAATCCGCTTTTATGGGTTTTGGAAGACATGGTGAGAGCTCAATATTCCCCGAGTTTCACGAGATTACACTGAAGCATGACGAGTGGTCATGCCAAATGAGCAATTTTGACATTGTAGCCACTGATAACGCATGCGTCACGTGCAGAGCTCACTTGTGGCAATGGACGAAAGGTCGACGACCAGATAAACATGTTCTGCAGTTTGGTGGATATCCTTGTAGCCATATAACTAAATTAACCAAATATTACAAGCTATGCGTTTCTTTTTTTGAACAGTATATATATATATACTAGAGGAATACCCGGCTTCGCCGGGGTGAATCGCGAGACAGAGACAGACAGCGTGGCGGTTCACCACAATCACCTTTGAAGGCGAAGTCCTGTCAAACGGGATTGAGAATTTTAGAGCTTATTTCTTAGCCCTATATTATCTGTTATGGATTCTCAAATGCCAGAACATACAGACAGACAAAAGCCGCCAGACCCCATCACAAACAGAACTCTACAATCCACAGGTGTTGCCTCCACACACACACACACACACACACACACACACACACACACACACACACACACACACACACACACATAGACACAGACACAGAAGCCGTATATATCTATCTATATATATAAATATGTAGAGATAGATGACAGTGAATTTTTCGATAAATAGATTCGACCTTTGCACTTTTACAGTGAGGACAACTTACGGGTACATGCAAGGAAAGCCCACAACTTCTAAGGCGAACAACTCTGCAGAGTCTGCTGTGAAGGGCGACGGTAGTCTCCCTATCACACTCGACCTCCTTTGAATGAACTTAGGTCCCTCCCAGGTGGAATGGGAACAGCACGAAAATGATTCAGTGGCCTGAACATTTCATGTCGAGTCCCATCGCTGTCGACGACGCCAAATGTAACCGAGTGCCAAAACACCACAATCATCTTTGAAGGCGAAGTCCACTCAAACGGGATTGAGAATAACTGTTATGGCTTCTCGAAGGAAGGCCTGAACATACTGACACACCAAAGCCGCTAGACTACATCACAAACAGAACTCTACAATCCACAGGTGTTGCCCACACACACACACAAACACACACACAGAGAAGCCGTATATATATATGTATATCTATATCTATAAATATATAGAGATAGATGACAGTGTATTTTTCGCGTGGCTATACATTGATTCGACCTTTTCACTTTTACAGTAAGGACAACTTACGGGTGCAATCGTGACATTCTAAAAATAGTAACGGGAATATGGATTGACGCCACACGAAGGAAGGGAGATAAACGCTGAAAACACTGGAGAAGATAAGGAAGAGTTACTGGGAATGGATCCAGAGAAAAACAGAGAAAAACCAAAATCGGTTCAGCGCTGCGCGCTGAGAGCACGTGTTGAAATATCTCATCGATGAGGTTGTGTCCGGGGTGTAGCTGAATACGGTCTCCAAATTTGAAAAAGATCCACCGAGAACTTTGGCTTGGCATCGCGGACACACACACACACACACAGACAGACAGACAGACAGACAGACAGACAGACACAAGTCGTATATATATATAGATGACCCCCCAAAAAAAATCCCTGGGACTGTGAGATTCAAGAGGTTTAGGGTATGATGACATCAATAGGAAATATAACAGTGCTTACCGTAAGAGTGAAAAAACTACTATATTTACAAGTGGGAAATGCATCGATGACTGCTAGTGATGATCTGAACAGATTACGCAGCAAAATAAAGACACATCAGAACATGAAGACCAACGTTTTCACCAATGAGATTTCACTTCTAGGAAGGCACGCTGATGAAAAGTTTGTCCTCATGTTCTCTTATGCATTCATTTACATTCGGAAGATTGACTACACATACAAGAATGTACAAAAACGTTCCGCATGGTTTGAACATTACTTAGTGTAAGGCGAAAAATGGCAGGGTGGATAGCGTACTGCCCCTATGATCCGCTTGATTTCCTTGGCCGCGGGTTCAATCCCTTGCCGGGACAGTTCATAAAGTGAATTTGGGTTTACGCTATGCATTAAAAGCTTGTCGTCAGTGGTTTTCTTCCGGGTCCTACCAGTTTGTTTTCCTCCACCATTTCAAAACTGTAAATTAATTCCGCCCATCTGCAAAAAAAAAAAAAAAAAAAATTATCTTTCCAAATTCTGATTTCCTAATAGCAGCTTTAATCCTTCGTACCACATGGTGAGTGTGTGTTGTACGATTGTCACCATGTGAGCGTACGTGTTGAAACAAAGCGCCGCACTTTGAGCTCGTAATGAGAAATCGCGCGTATTAAATTTAATTATTATTATTATTAGTTACTGGCAAGCTGCTCAAATCAGCCCCCCCTCCCACGCACACAAACACAACTGATTTTATATCAGTGAAACTAACACCTGTATGCATTTTTTTCTCAATTTATTTATTTTATTTATTTATTCTGTTTTTACAACCCACTGCCAAAACATTTCAATTTTGTTTGTAGTGGACATGTTTCTACATCCCCTGACCATGATCATTTTCATTTCTGATGTCTGATTTCTTTGTCTCCTCCATTTTATTTTTTTAAAGGCATATGCTTGTTGCAGTGCACTCCACAATCTTTATCAATGTTTATGTCACACAGGATTGGAACCTACTAAAGCTGAACTATACACTGAACTGAACAACTCCAAATCAATATTTTCAATTGGAAGTGACAGAATCACTGAACTCTTCAACATATTATGCAATTCATTAGACAGTTGCGGTGGCGAATAACATCCAAGACGTGAAATTGCGGTGGCGAATTACACCAAGCATCGGTGGCGTATAACATGAAGTCTAATTGTTTGTGTTTTCTTTTGCCGCGTGCGTCACCCAAAGACAAAATTGTGCAACAGCATTCATCAAGAATACAAGGGACATGTTTAGCTCACAGGATATCATCACGGGAATGCATCAACTAGTGCTGTTTCGTTGAAGTTACGAAGGAAGGGACAAATCGTGCAATTTCAGCTACAATTCCAGCAGAAATCGGACTTCAGAACTGCCGAAACCTGACATTTCGACTAAAAAAGCACGTACCTTAGACCTTGAGTATATACTTCTTTAAAATGTACTAATGAAGAATCTAGATGATGCCTGAAAGTCCTACAAATTTTCATTTTCTGTGAGAGACCCACCTTGCAGCTTGCCTCTTCGTCGGCGTGAAGCGATAAAAAGTTGCGGTGGCGCAAATGCAGAGTTACACGATCCACGGCGTGACACTAGCGCCATTACAGGCAAATACTCAGCTCCGGAACTAACTGTTCTGAATTATTGTTTTGCTTTGGCTAGACATTATGTCTTCACAAAATAACAATGAGACTGTCTATGAATAAAAGAGGAATGATATAAGAATTTCGGTTAAAAAACAAACAACAAACAAGAGCAAGAACAAGAACAAGAACAACGAGAAGAAAAAGAAGAAGAAGAAAAAGAAGAAGAAGAAGAAGAAGAAGAAGAAGAAGAAGGAGAAGAAGAAGAAGAAGAAGAAGAAAAAAATAACAACAACAACAACTACAACAACAAAAACAACAACAACAACAACAACAACAACAACAAAAACAACACAAGAAACAACAACAACAACAACAACAACAACAACAACAACAACAACAACAACAAAAGTAGAAGGAGAAGAAGGAACAAAATTAATAAGCCTTGTAAAAAAACAAATCCTAAATTGCGAGCCACCTATGCCCTTAATACCAAGACAAAATTAACCCACTGGAAACAAGACAGGGAACATGCAGAACCCGCGACTGTTCACTTCACGGTGGAACGCGTTTGCATCAGAACGGGTTTCATTCTCCGAAAATAACAAAATGAACTATACTACACTGTAGAACATGTTCTCGGAACTGCGGAATAAGGAACGGTAGGGTCTTCTTGCGAGGAAATGTGAGGCAAAGATTGAGGTTCTCTAAATTACGCATGCGTTTTACTGGCCGGTGTAGTTATATTCATTTTCTTTTCAAATTCCAAAGAGGTGTATTGAAATAAAACCGTGGACTTTTACTTAAATTTGAGGTCAAAGCAACCACCAAAGATGTGTGTGCGTGTGCATGTGGGCGTGGATGTGCGTATGTACACGCGCGTGGGCCCTATTTTTTTGCTACGGCTACCATACATTCTTCTCTCGTCTTCCTAGCTGACTGTGTCGTTTTAACTGAAACATATTTCCCTCTTAGCGCTGTTTGCACTTCAAATTATGCCACAGTAAGCCCAGACTCCAAGCAGCACTGGCAATTGGTAACAAGGTGATGCCTCCACAAACACCAATCACGTCCTCAAATTTGCAGGTCACGTTGCCGAAGCCAAGGAACGTGACAAATATTCCGACAGATGAAAAACACAAACACTGGGACATGCGTGACATATTTCCTGATTTAGAGCGGCGGTGCGACATAGGCACAAGAGCCCCTGACATGCATGAAGAATGAGGGGTTAAGTTTGGTACACAACGTAGGGCATGGGGTGGGGGTGAGGGAGAGGGATTTTGAGAAGGGGGGGGGGGGGGGCTGATGGTAGTCTGGAGGGGGTGGTGGCAAAAGACAAAGAGATGGTTGCTGTATACTGATCAATAATGGGAACGCACAAGAAGAAGAAGTATACTGATCAATAATGGGAACGCACAAGAAGAAGAAGTATACTGATCAATAATGGGAACGCACAAGAAGAAGAAGTATACTGATCGATAGAAGAGATCAAGTGGAGTTCTTACACGGGGATCAAAGGAGAATGTCATGGTCCTCATTTAGACTATTATGCGTCAGTTTCACAGTGTAGCAGGTGATGTTTTTCAAACAGGAAATTTGGATTCGCCACAGTTCTTGGACATGGGCGTCGCCAGCTTGAAGTGAATACAATGAGATGCTAAAAACACTTTGCGCCATACACAGTGTACTTTTTGTTTGAAACAGTGTTTTATTCAAATACAAGTTTACAAAGCCATGAAAAATATGTTTTGATAAAGAAGCACAACAAGATAAACTTGTGAATGTGCTCTTAGAGACAAAATAATGAATACCCAGTGTATTTCTTCATTTTGTAGAAATACTTTTCTGACCTCAATCAATATCCGATTGAATACATTGTGTATTGTATGGAATGTGCACCCACAACTCCAAAACAATTGCTCTGTTCCCTTCACGTAACTGAAATTACAAGGCGGAAGTGGGCGTCACAAAAACACGAGTCAGAAAAAAAGAAAAGCCAGTTGGTGGTCTTTCTTTCTTTATTTGGTGTTTAACGCCGTTTTCAACCACGAAGGTTATATCGCGACGGGGAAAGGGGGGAGATGGGATAGAGCCACTTGTCAGTTGTTTCTTGTTCACAAAAGCACTAATAAAAAATTTGCTCCAGGGGCTTGCAACGTAGTACAATATATGACCTTACTGGGAGAATGCAAGTTTCCAGTACAAAGGACTTAACATTTCTTACATACTGCTTGACTAAAATCTTTACAAAAATTGACTATATTCTTTACAAGAAACACTTAACAAGGGTAAAAGGAGAAACAGAATCCGTTAGTCGCCTCTTACGACATGCTGGGGAGCATCGGATACATTCTTCCCCCTAACCCGCGGGGGGTTGGTGGTGGAAGAGAAGGGGAATAGGAGGGGGGGGGGGGGCTGGAAGGGAGGAGCACGCACATACAGGGGGTTGGGGCAGGGCGGTAGAGTGGGGGGTGGGGGGAGGGGTTGCAGTTATGAGAAAACATATCCGCATTTTTGACAGGACCTCGTCTCTTATAAAAGCTCTTCCTGGACGAGGAGGCGGGTTTCCTTGACCAACTTGTGTGAGGAGACCGACATACCCATAAGCTGGTAGGATGCTTACTTGGAGAATGTGTTGTTCAGAAACTGTTGTTCAGGCTTCGATGATAAATGTAAAGTCCTGGTGTTCTGTAGGGGTGCAAGGTAGCTCAGTTGGTAGAGCACTGGACTTGTGATCCTAAGGTCCCGGGTAGCTCAGTGGGTAGAGCACTGGACTTGTGATCCTAGGGTCCCGGGTAGCTCAGTTGGTAGAGCACTGGACTTGTGATCCTAAGGTCGCAGGTTCGAATCCAGGCAGGGACGGACACGGGTCAACTTTATGTGCAGACTCAGAGACGGTATCCATGTCCCAACTCCGTGTCACCACTGTGGCATGTAAAAGACCTGGGTCATTCGGCCACAAGGGCAAAGAAAACAGTAAATGGCGAGCTTCGTCACAGAGTATGGTGTTTAATCTTGGATGGCACTTTGCTGAAGCATAATAATTATTATTCGCTTGAGAAGACTTCGATCGGCCGATTCTAGCGAGAGACACCAAAACCAAATTATTGTATTGTTTTACTTTAAGAAACGTGCGTCATTCATGAATGAGACAATTACACCTTTCAGTAAAAACTATATAGCGTAAATGAGAAGGTGTACATTATTCTCAGATTACATTGTTTTTGATTGTACTAAACAATTCCACAGATGGTACATATGTTGCATAGTTTATGCACAGGCGGAAAGAGTTTAAAAAAAAACCCACACAAACACAATACGATGAAACACAATATACGGGCTAAAAGACCAACAACCTACAACCAGGCACTGAAAACGCCACAACACCGTTCGTGTCCCTACTTTTCATTTCCATAGCTACAATAACATCTTGTTTATCAATCAATCAATCAATCAATCAATGACGCTTATATCGCGCATATTCCGTGGGTACAGTTCTAGGCGCTCTGCAGTGATGCCGTGTGAGATGAAATTTTATACGGCCAGTAGATTGCAGCCATTTCGGCGCATATTTACCTTTCACGGCCTATTATTCCAAGTCACACGGGTATAGGTAGACAATTATTAACTGTGCCTTAGCAATTTTGCCAGGAAAGACCCTTTTGTCAATCGTGGGATCTTTAACGTGCACACCCAATGTAGTGTACACGGGGGGAGGGTTCGGACACCGAAGAGAGTCTGCACACAAAGTTGACTCTGAAATAAATTTCCGCCGAACCTGGGATCGAACTCACGCTGACAGCGGCCAACTGAATACAAATCCAGCGCGCTACCAACTGAGCTATATCCCCGCCCACCAATGAGTGGAATTCAGAAGAGTTCTTACATATACGTTTTTCAACACAATTCTCTGATTTTTAATGTTTGCAAAGAGTGGTTAAAACTAGTTTTAGGATGTTTGATAGTTCTTCAAAATGAGTAAATCAACTATTGTAACACTTCAAGATTCACTGACATTATTGTTGGGAAACGCTAACGACTTTGAAACTGACGATTTCGAGGCAATATGCAACATGCCTTCACATAGAGAAGATAGGAAGAAAGAAAGAAATCAAAGAAGAAAACTGAGAAAGAGTTACTGTTTTCCGAATTGAGGAAGTCCATGCGAAAATTGCTACGCTCAGTGACTTGACGTATAGTTATTCTTACCCAGCATGTGGTTCAATCAAAAGAGAACTAGGTAGTTTGACCGTTTATTTTAAAGAACCAATCACATGCTTGTCAAAAAAACCCACAACAATCACAACCACAACCACAACAACAACAACAACAACAACAACAAAAACAAAAACAACAACAACAACAACAACAACAACAACAACAACAACAACAACAACAACAGCAGCAGCAACAGGTGCGATTATATTTGTTTTCTCTCGTGTCAGTGCTATCATGGATTCAACAACCCTGCTGCCATTTTGTGTCACGTGCTCCCTGCTCTTTCTTCTTCCTCCCCCGACAGCCACGCAACTGTCAGGTACGTTCGCCGACCATACTTTTTACTTGTCCAATCCCTACCCCATACATTCTACTGATGTTGTCAGTGTTGTGTGCTTTCTTCGGGTGTACAAATCTCTCTCATATAGATCTACACACGCTGTTTTCTGTTTTGGACTAAGCTAGATCTTAACACGGTGCAGACCATCTCAGGGGACAATTTATAAGCACACAATTTACTTGAAGATATATCATAAGTGTCGGGCACACTCTTTACTTGAAGATATATAAGTGTCGGGCTGAACAAGGTGAACAAGGAAACAAATCGGAAAGCCAAAGATTCATATAATCAACTTACAGGCCTGCAATGACATACAGTCCATAGAGACTTCAGGGAAATAGAAAACAAGACACTGCCTTCGGTGTTACTGGGACAGTCTCAAATTTTAACGTAAATTTCGGCTTGCTTGTGCGTTTAAAAAATCCGACAATTTTCTTTTTTATGTTTGAGAAATACTCAGATCACGTCGAAATCGTTTGTTTGGCACAGCTTCTTGTTCTTTTTGCACGAACAGAATATAATGCATAGCAGAGTTTATTCGAATACTTTGCAAAATATTCGAATAAAGTCGGTTGAACCAACAAAATCAAAAAACAAGAACGGTAGGTAATGGGAACGTTTATTATTAACAAAAACAAAACCTACCATTCTTGATTTTTCATTTTGATTTTTGGAACGTTGGCAGTCTATCTGTTTTTGGATTTTGGGTTGAACCAACAGAATGTGAACGTGGAGTGAGAAGACCACACCCCACGCAAGAGAACGCCTACCAGATCTACGTCCGCTCCGACCTCACCCCCGAGTGGCTGGACCAGTCTTGCCCCGCCCCCACAGTCTTCAGCGCACCGCAGTGCACGTGCGTCACGCCTGACATCGACACTCCGTCACCGGCGCCGTCCAGGTCCGCCTACAAGGGCAGGAAGACGCCCTGGTTCTCCACCAGCAAGTCCATGAAGCAGCAGATGAAGGTCCAGAGTACGAAGAAAGGGCAGAGGAAACGACCGCCCCCTCCTCCTCCCCCGCCCTCCCCCCACACCACTCAGAACCAGGGGAACTCTATTTGGGCGGGGCAACCCAAAGACCGCGCCCCCGTCACTGGGAAACAGGAGTGTCTGTACCACAGGTAGGTTGGTGCTGGTGGTGGTGTTCTTTAAAACCTCTTGACTGTCGTAAGAAATTGGTTACAATACAACCAGTTCAATAGAATCAATACAGTTTCATAACATGCAAAGTATAACAATTACACCCAAAACTGAGAAAATTGTCTCCAGGGGAGGCAATTTTCTTGCTCCAAATTCAAATGGCATTATACATGTACAAGGGTTGTTTCCCTTGTCAGAGTATTGATTTTGTGTTTATGCCTAAATACGTAGCTGATGTGTAGTATTGTGGTAGTCAAGGGGTTAAGACATTCCTTCTGTGCTTCAGGTGCAGATATGGCTACCACAGTGCCTGGATTTCTATGATTAAATTACTCGTATGTAGCTTTGATGATTCTATATTGATGCTTACTTGTACCTGTACTGGAAACTTGGTCCTGTAAGCTATTTCTGGTTTAGGGAGTAGCAGCTTTGAAAGTACCTTACCATGATGGCATCCAACCTCCTGTCTCAAATCGCCCCTAACCAACATTTTTCAGGTTTGAGTTTGGAATATTGACACCACATACCGGAATACCTTGAAATTGGCAAACATTATGGCGTGTTTAGTGCTTTGTACTGTAACAGCGTACACGTGTACTGTTACAGGCCTGCAAAAAGGGATTATGAGCTGTCCAAAAGCAGTGAACGGAAGGCTGTTAAGTGCTTGTGAGCCGATAAAGTGGTACATATGTACTGTTGCAGAGCTGCAGTAATGAATGACGATGCTTGTGGGCTGACATAAAGGTTGCAGGTCTGATGTACGGACGGAATGTAATGGTGCTACCCATGTACATTTGCTGGTCTGCAGTAACGAGTAAGGGTGCTGGTGGACCGTAAGAGTGGTACACATGAACTGATGCAGGCGTATACAAGGTAATACCACAGGCACTCGTCACGAGCGGGTCGGGATCAAAGTGGGCGGGGCCTGTGCGCTCTCAAGACTACTACTATTATTAAACCATAAGAAAAGACCCCCCGTCCATCACAAGTGACAGCCAAGACATAGGCCCTGCCCACCTCGTGACGAGTGCCTGTGGGTAATACAGTGTTCTAGATGATCGAACGTGTAGCAAAGACCTGTACGCGTACGTGTAGATATTGCGTCACCCGTGACTCACTTTTTACATTTAGTCAAGTTTTGACTAAATGTTTTAACGTAGAGGGGGAATCGAGACGAGGGTCGTGGTGTATGTGTGTGTGTGTGTGTGTGTGTGTGTGTGTGTGTGTGTGTAGAGCGATTCAGAGTAAACTACTGGACCGATCTTTATGAAATTTTTCATGAGAGTTCCTGGGTATGATATATCCCCAGACTTTTTTTCATTTTTTCAATAAATGTCTTTGATGACGTCATATCCGGCTTTTTGTAAAAGTTGAGGCGGCACTGTCACACCCTCATTTTTCAATCAAATTGATTGAAATTTTGGCCAAGCAATTTTCGACAAAGGCCGGACTTTGGTATTGCATTTCAGCTTGGTGGCTTAAAAATTAATTAATGACTTTGGTCATTAAAAATCTGAAAATTGTAATTAAAAATATTTTTTTATAAAACGATCCAAAATTACGTTTATCGTATTCTTCATCATTTTCTGATTCCAAAAATATATAAATATGTTATATTCGGATTAAAAACAAGCTCTGAAAATTAAAAATATAAAAATTATGATTAAAATTAAATTTCCGAAATCGATTTAAAAACAATTTCATCTTATTCCGTGTCAGTTCCTGATTCCAAAAACATATAGATATGATATGTTTGGATTAAAAACACGTTCAGAGAGTTAAAAAGAATAGAGATATAGAAAAGCGTGCTATCCTCCTCAGCGCAATCACTACCGCGCTTTTCTGGATTGTTAATTTCACTGCCTTTGCCACGAGCGGTGGACAGACGACGCTATGAGTGTACGGTCTTGTAGAAATAATGCAATGCGTTCAGTTTCATTCTGTGAGTTCGACTGAGCTTGACTAAAATTTAATGTTGTATTTTCGCCTTACGCGACTTGTTTTCTCTCCAATGTTCCAAATCATACGTTGTTTTGCTCCCACCAAGACTGCAGATCTTGGCAAACGCGTGACGTAAAATGTAGATTTGATGACGTTACCCGGACACGTTCCCGTACACGTGCTGAAAAGTGGCACATCTAGATCTTGCTAATGACGGGAAGGAAGAGCACTGAACGGAGGTAGGTTGAGTGCCGATGGACTGTTACTCTGTTGTATGCAGACCAGCAGAATGGAACAAGGGTGGACTGTAGCAGTGGTCACGTGTACTGTTGCAGGCTAGGACAAGGGTATGAGGGTCAGTTCGAGCAATGGACAGAAGCAGGGTGGGTGCTGATGGACTGCAACAGTGGTACATGTGTACTGTTGCAGGCCAGGACAAGCGTACGAGGGTCAGTGCGAGCAGTAGACAGAAGCAGGCTCGGTGCTAATGGACCGCAACAGTGGTACACGTGTACTGTTGCAGGACAGGACCAGGATACGAGGGTCAGTATGAGCAGTGGACAGAGACAGGCTGGGTGGAGATGGACCGCAACAGTGGTACACGTGTACTGTTGCAGGAAAGGACCAGGATACGAGGGTCAGTACGAGCAGTGGACAGAGACAGGCTGGGTGGAGATGGACTGTAACTGTGGTACACGTGTACTGTTGCAGGAAAGGACTAGGATACGAGGGTCAGTACGAGCAGTGGACAGAGACAGGCTGGGTGGAGATGGACTGTAACTGTGGTACACGTGTACTGTTGCAGGAAAGGACCAGGATACGAGGGCCAGTACGAGCAGTGGACAGAGACAGGCTGGGTGGAGATGGACTGCAACTGGCCGGTGAACGCGGGGCTGGTGTGGAGCCAGCAACACTGTCGCTGTGACTGGGGGCCCAACAGGGTCATCGCCAAGCCTGACCTCAACGGTGAGTGCTCGCCTCAACTTCTGTTTTATTCCGACTGAGGCGAACTCAGCTTAGACCAAGGAGGCATCAGTCAACCTCATGAGATTCAAAATAAGATATTATTTTCCACTCATTCCTTTGTTGCTGTCTGCTACCCAGTTTCATAAAGTGACCTCATCAAAATGTCAAACTTTAACCTTTGTCAGGAAGGAATCTGCTTGCCAAATTGACAGATTTCAACGTTTCTAAATTACAGTTTTTAATAGATCACTTCATGGTCTAAAGATTGAAGCTTTTGCACTAAACTAGATTTCAAACTATGATCATCATCGTCATCGTCGTCGTCGTTGTCGTCGTCGTCAACGACCTCATCATCATCATCATCATCATCATCATCATCATCATCATCATCATCATCATCATCATCATCATCATCATCGTCATCATTTCGGCCTATGTGCACAGGTGTGTCTGCCATGTGCTTGATGATGCTGAAGATGACGTTTGATGACGGCGAGATCAAGGACGTTGGTCGTGGCGTCTGGCTTGACATTCAAAACCGGTTCAACGTGGAGGCGATCGAGGACGACACGGCGGTCGAGGGCTGGGCAGGGGCCTTCAGGGGCTCTGGTATCTCAGTGCCCTTCTTTAAAATGGTGAGATACGAATACCGATGGAACAAAACCAAGACGTCTTTTCCTGACCCTCTGACGTCAAAAAGAAACAAAGTTTGAGAAGACGTCATGACGCTAATAATGGCGTCACGTAAACACTCTGTCGCTTCTCCTGCTTGTCTCCCAGAAACTGACAAAGAATTTCGAGAATGAAAATTTATTTCGGTTACTTCGGCTTTTCAGGACGAGAAAATCATTCGCAAGGTCACCGCTAGGCTGTGCATGTTTTGGTATTCTATATCATTAAGTGTGTGAGGAGTGCAGAGTTTGGTATTCTATATCATTAAGTGTGTGAGGAGTGCAGAGTTTGGTATTCTATATCATTAAGTGTGTGAGGAGTGCAGAGTTTGGTATTCTATATCATTAAGTGTGTGAGGAGTGCAGAGTTTGATATTTTTGTACCCGTCGATGAATGTTTCTCGGTAATTAATGAAGGCCATGCAATCTGATTACATTTCAGACTTGAGAATAGTGATTGGTAGTGCGTGAGTGAGTGAATTAGATGGAAATATTAGGTTTTGAGGTGGGGAAGGGTGTCGATTAGGATTGGACGGGACTTTAAGTAGATCAGCATTGATGACTTACAACTACGTGCTTCTAGAAATTGAATGTTGGGACTGCGAGGGGGGAGTCATTGTTTTTGAATATGAAAATTACAAAATTGCAATTCCCTGATAATCAGATGGAGGACTTTTAAAAAAAAAGTTATAATAAAACGGCAGATACGCGCTTCGTCCAACTACGCACGTAGTGATTTTTGTGTCTTCTTGTCTGTATTCCCAGAACACCCTAGGTGCCACTTTTCGCATCAAGTTCCGGTTCCGGTTGTGTGACGGCATGCCTGACGCTGATCTGATGTTGGTCAACAATGGATGTATGGAGAGTGACGCCCTGCCGTCATTGCAGGTATGTTGTCAATGTTATATCTGTGCCCCTCGCTCTAGAGGGATGATGATGATGATGATGATGATGATGATGATGATGATGATGATGATGATGATGATGATGATGATGATGATGATGATGATGAGGCTGATGAGGACGAGGATGATGAGGATAATGATGAGGATGATGATGTGATTCTTCCTTCGTAGGCGAAGACGACCACAACTTCGTGTCCATCTGTCCAGAGTTGTGAGCCCTTGAGCATTGTGTGCACGCTCATCATCTCTGCCTCTGAATGATGTTGTATGAAGGAAGATAAGGAGACCGGGTTTACGTGCACTGTGTGTGTGTGCAGGTGATGTACCGTGCCTGGACCAACACGCTGTACTTCCAGATGGCCACCCTGAGCACACAGGGGCCCGTCAGAGAGGAGTGCAGCATCGAGCATCAGGTCTGTACCTACTGTCCTGCATCACGTCTTCCTACAGTGGAACCCCCCTTTTTAGACTTCTACAAATGTGGCAAATTAAAGTCAGGTCTCAAAAAGGAGGGACAATTAAAATGTGGCAAATTAAAGTCAGGTCTCAAAAAGGAGGGACAATTAAAATGTAGGGGAAAGTCGCTAAACCTGGAACAGTTAAGGAGAAACAGCCGTACCAGACAAAAAAATGGATATTACAAAGCGTTCTTTATATTGTCACATACTAGACTCTATCAGTAAATAAACGAACCACATAAAATAAAATAAAAGTCACGCAACTCATCAGACTGATTATAATAAAAATGTCTGCATTTGTTCCAGGTTGGACGCATGGGTGTGTAAAGTGGAACACTGGGTTGTCAAACTCGGAACACATACAAACACACCCTGACTCTCTTTCTAGCTCTGTCTGTGTCTCACACACACACATATACACCCACACACTCTCATTCACACACAAACAAGCACACTTTGCCACACACACAAGATAAAAAAAAACGTAATAACATTTTATGTAAATGTCTTTTTTTCAACATCATATTTTGATTTTTACCAAGGAAATAACAAATCGGATAACAATTTAAGCCTTAAATGTAAAACAAAAAGATAAATAAGGGCTAGGTCTAAAAAGGACTGAAAAACAAGACCTTAAAAAAAAAGAAAAAAATAGGCAAAGAACCGATTTCGCAGACAATGTCCTTTGTCTTCTACTGTCAGCGCAGTCATCGTGTGATTACTGTGTGCACTTCTGGCGCTATAACATATCCTCAGGGGAGTTGGTGCCACACATGAAGCAGTACCACGAAATTTCGCAGCTTCATTTGTAGCCTACCCCTCTTCTGTTGACAAATAGATATAAAAGGGCTACCTGCCCAATTGACTAAATGTAAAAATCATTACGCATAAAGTCTCAAAGCAAATAACTAAGAACAGATTTAAGAACTGATTTTGCAGACACACAAAAATGGCAAAGAACAGATTTCGAAGTCCTTTTGTCCGCTGCTGTCAGCGCAGTCCTCGTGTGCCCACTGTGTGCACCTCTGGCACTGTATCATGTTCTCAGGGGAGTTGGTGCCACACATGAAGCAGTACCAAGTGCTTTCCCCCGGGATAGAACGCATCGTCGAGAATGTTCTCCTTTTTTTCCCTCTGATCAGAAGATATTCCCCTCTTGTTTCTCTCAGCAGAAGATTTTGTAGCTTCATTCTTTCCTCTTTTCTGTTGACCTGCACGCCTTTTTGCAAGGGAAATCTCCAGCTTTTGCTTGCAAGGAGAAGATTGTTTTTTCGTGATGATCTCTTCGACGAGCTTGTGGTTGTGCGTTGCAGGACATCAGCAGCAGGTAAGCTTACATTTGCTGCTGACACCAAGCAATCATAATGACCAGAATCTCCATGTACAGTGTACAAAACAACGATGGGGGTGACGTTGGCAAATTTATTTCAGCTTCAAGAATGCTATTGATTAGTTCTTGTTCTATCTCTGGTGTTAATGTAGAAGGTCTTCCTGTGAACTTTACTTCTTCTTTTGCAAATTTGTTTGTTTCCTTCTAAATGACTTTTAAGAGTTGTGACAGTAACACCATATGCTCTTGATGCGCAACACAAACCCATATCTCCGTTTTTCACTGCCGACAAAGCGCAGCCCATTTCTTCTGGTAACTACCGCCGTTCGGGTCTCATAATACTGTCAAACAAATCAATCAATCATTCAATAAAACTTATAAAAAGGAAAAACACAACAAAACCGAAAAGAGAATTGAATACGTGAATAAAACAGCAGTGTTCTGTTTATTGTTTGACGAGGGTAAGATGGAACAGAATGCGGCAAAGCTGGAACACTGTTCCATGTTTGCCTCTCTTATGTGTTCCATCATTGCCGCATGGCACCTGCATGGATTTCGCGTTTTTCTGTTGGATACACGTGACGTTTCAAATCTTTTTTTTGTTCAAGTTATTGCAAATCTATGAAGGTTTATCTAGCAATCAACATTTTACGTGAACGTATATAGATAAAGAGTAATAATACGAATTGTAGACGGTAGAAATAAGAAGAAGAAGGAAGAAAAGTTTAAAAAACGTACCATTTTTTACATTTAGTCAAGTTTTGACTAAATGTTTTAACGTAGAGGGGGGAATCGAGACGAGGGTGTGGTGTATGTGTGTGTGTGTGTCTGTGTGTCTGTCTGTCTGTCTGTGTGTGTGTGTAGAGCGATTCAGACTAAACTACTAGACCAATCTTTATGAAATTTTACATGAGAGTTCCTGGGAATGATATCCCCGGACGTTTTTTCTTTTTTTCGATAAATGTCTTTGATGACGTCATATCCGGCTTTTTGTAAAAGTTGAGGCGGCACTGTCACACCCTCATTTTTCAATCAAATCGATTGAAATTTTGGCTTAATCGCTGTGTGTCATAGCGCTGCTTCGTGTAAACTCGCTGAACTTCATTCTTTTAGATGTGTTCATGTGATCAGTTGATAAACATGCACGTTTCCATGACAACTCTATGACTGTGTGCAGCACCCGTGGGTGGATATCAACATTCACTATGACGACGACCTGCTGGAGATCTTTGCAAATGGCCGACAGTGCGTCCGCTCCGTCGCCTATTCCGGTCAGTCCTCACGCATTGGCTTCACAACAAGGACTTAATGAATAGACAAATTCCGGAAATAACTCTGTCGCGTTGGTATGGGTTGTGAAAGCGTGAGGCAAGATTTCAACACGTGCTCCTTGTCCACGCGTTTCAGACACATCCCTCGCTAGTGACTGGCCCTAGGATGTCACGTGGGAAAGTTTGCCCCAATGAAAGCAAGAGTATTCACTCTTACACAACCCATACAAACCCGACAGAGTTATTTCCGAACAGTCTCCATTCTATTTACACCCCCGGTATAGGGGTGTGTATAGGATTCGGTCGAGGTGTTTGTTTGTTTGTGTTCGCATATAGATCTCAAGAATGAACGGACCGATCGTCACCAAACTTGGTGAACAGGTTCTATACATTCCTGAGACGGTCCTTACAAACATTGGGACCAGTCAAACACACGGTTAGGGAGTTATTGGTGGATTAAGATTCTACAAGGACTTATAGAGGGACATATTAATGGTCAAAGGGAAATAACCTTCTCAGTTGGTGGCAGTGAGAATGGTTATTTCCCTTTGACCAACGGGGGTGTTTTTCCTACCTCGGAGGAATTTCTTGTTAGGGTATGTTTTTGCAGCTTTGTCGCTTTGTGTTTGTCGCTTTCTAATTGATAATGTTTGGGCGATTTAATATCGAAAATATTCATCATCCCCATACATTATACGTTATTTGCGTGTTTGACCAAAATATGACATTTTACACAGATCGAGACAGTCATTGTTCTCCGAGACCGCGCTAGCGGTCGAGGTGAACAATGACTGTCGAGATCTGTGTAAAATGTCATATTTTGGTCAAACACGCAAATAACATTTATGTATCGATCGAATTCCTTTCAGGTACTTATGACTTTGTTGTTGTTTTGACGATTGAACGAGCACACACACACATGCATGCAATCCACATACATGTATGCAATCAAACACATAAGCTTCATATTTGGGCGTTTCAGGTTGACCGAAACTTCAAAGGAACTACAAAACACACGTCATGTACTCACTTTGTTGTTGTTTTGACATTGAACAGCACACACACATGCAATCAAACACATGACGTTTTTTTGTGTGAGTTCCTTTGAAGTTTCGGTCAACCTGAAAAGCCAAATTATAAAGTTTTGTCGGCCTCTGACGTCACATGACTCAAAGAAGGGAAATCCAATCTCCAATCGATACATAAACTTATTTTTTTTACCGAAACAATATGTGCAGCTACCTTACTTTATCCCGGAGGTGGAACATGTCGCATGGGAAAGGCTTCCAAACCTGTGTGTTTCGTGTACATTAAAGCATATGAATGTGTGGGTTTTTTTGTTTTTTTTTCCTCAAGCAATTTTATTCAAATAACCACAAAAAACAATGCCATACAATAAATTAAATACAACTTATAGAGCACAACAAGCAGCGTATGCATTTTTAATACCGTTACGTGTACAAGCATAGTTGACGGGAGAAATAACATGAACGGCGCTCCGTGTGTACAGGTCCCATTGTCCAGACTGACTGCCCCATGTCCTTGCTAGAGGACAACTTCTGTGGTCTGCTCGACGAGGTAAGACTCTCCCGTGTCCATTTTCTTGGACTTTTGAACATGTTCATATTTCATCTGTGCAAAGCGTGAACTAGCCGTATTTTGCTCGAGTCTAAAGGTGCGTCAGTACCCTAACCGGTATCCTGTCCCTTTAGTGAAGAGAGAGAGAGAGAGAGAGAGAGGGAGAGAGAGAGAGAGAGAGAGAGAGAGAGAGAGAGAGAGAGAGAGAGAGAGAGAGAGAGAGAGAATAAAAATGCAACAAACACGCTCACATACACACGCACACGCACGCACGCACACGCACGCACGCACGCACACGCACGCACGCACTCACTCACACGCACACACACACAAACACACACACACACACACACACACACACACACACACACACACACAGTAAAGAGTTTAGAAAGGGTGCACGTGTGGCTTCATATTCAATCTAGTTTTAGGCAGTCACAGATTGTCACCATATGTATTTCAGGTGGTGATGACGCGAGGCTGCACAGCAGATCAAGAATCATAATCATCGATATTCACCGTCCATCGATCAGCATATCAAACAGTCAGCAGAGGCAAACTACAGTGACTGTTTCCACCTGGCCACTTGACGTCAACGCCTTATCAGCTCTGGCGAAGATAACATATTGTTTCCATAAGGCCAAACAAAACACATGTTGGTTTAGGGTAACGTGACCCAAAAGGATAGGGTCGGTAGGTCAGCTATTTTTGAAAACAATTTTTTTTAACTTAGTCGATTTTAAAGGAAGTTACTTCCCTTAGTTACAGTATGGTTCACAAAATGTGCAAAAAGTTTTTTGTTTTTTTGAGAAATGAAAAAAAAGTTTTAGGGTCGGCGGGGAAAAATAGGGTCGTTCGGGTTACCCTAAAACAACATATATTTTTGTTTGGCCTAACAAATCTGAAGGGAGAAAGAAGAACAGAACGCTGAAACCATCTGTCAGAACCATTTCCCCGGATAGGACTATCCGCATGTGAGAGACAAAAATCATTTGAAGCCATCTGCTGTGTAGATAATTATCATGTGCATTGCGATTTGTTTTTAGCGTTCGCTTTCAAAGAATTATTCCTGATACCAAGATGTGGATACAGCTTCCGTTGAACCACAGTAAATTTGGTGGATTATTTGAATTCTCTTGAAATTCAAGATGGATACTGCCACTCCAGCCTTGCTGTTAAGCCTGATTAGCGTGGTATTTAAAATAAATGTTTGTGACGAAAGAGTACTAATATAAACACTGATACGATTACATCGTTCTGGGTTTGTTTTATATTCTTGCCAATTTTTCTCAGTTCGATTATCGTGAGTTTGTGCATGCAGTGTGTGTGTGTGTGTGTGTGTGTGTGTGTGTGAAACTATTTTTCAAACTGTCCTGCCAATGGTCTACCGACGTGAAAGGTCACTGTCAGCCAGAACTTGAAGTAGTTGCCGTTGCTGTTGCTGCAGTTTGCTGATGCTGCCGATGGTATGCATGTACAAACTTTGGAATCAAAAAACAAGAAAGATATGTTATTAGACAGTTTAGTTATTGACAAAACAAAACGTTACGTTCACGAATATTTCGACCCAGCGGTCTTTTAAGTGCAGAGACAGACACTAATTAGACAACACTAATTAGACAACACTTATCTGACAGACACTAATTAGACAACACTTATCTCAAAATGTTTAGCCGCTTGCAGGGAAGACGCAAGCAAGGCAACACACACAAAAAGTAAAAACTTTGTCACAAAGATGCGAGGGAGTGGTGAGGGGATTTCCCTACACGTCGTTCTCTCTGCCCGTATAATCATTCCAAGCATTCGTTCGTTCGTTAATCACTCCAAGCAGCAACATGGATCAGCGGCCAGCATCACCAGGTGCAAAAGCTCAACGTGGGTCCATGGTCTATCCTCCTCGCCATATTTGCACGTGTCTGCAGCCAGCCAGGGGGGGTAATGAGCCTCCATTCATCCTCGTCTTACCAGGGATGCGATACTCGGGCCTGACTTTCTCCTTGGGGCGATTTCTGGGTGGTTGTGAATTAGGCTCTACCTAAACCCCCCGGCCATTTTTGACTTGCATATGACGCAGTTTTCATGCCAGAGTTACATTTCGTACTAATTTAGACTTCAGACGTTGTTTGATTTTTTTCCACCAGGTAATTTATTTGTGCACTTTGTTATTTGAGCGAATAATATTGGAACCTATTCTCCAAGGATCCCATACTCTATAGGCTTTAAGAGCTGACCGCCAGGCTGATTCAAACCAGAAACTATGTTATTTTACAAGCAAGATAAGTTTATTTTGTGTATAATAAGTGTTCGTATGTCTGTCCGCTTAAAAGACCGTGGGGTCGAAGATCAGTGACCGTACGTAGCGTTTTGTTTTGTCACAACTAATCGTTCCTTTAACACACCTGGCTCTATCTATTTCTGGATTCATGTTTATTAACGATGAGCCCATGGCTTGCTGTTTTACAGAGTGGGTTTAAAATATTCCCCAAGCTGCAAGCTCTACGCATTCCGACTAGCCCTTTCCTATTGTTCATTTTTGCTTACTGATTTTCAGTTACAATTTTTTTCTCGAATTTTTGATAAACACAATTATGCCTTGCACGGCCGCAGATAAACACCATATTGAAGGTCACGGCCAAGCAAATTAGGTCACGGCCAAGCAAATTGGCCTTGAAACTAGTCGATTAAGAGACGTAACCCAATAGTAATATTACAGACTGAAATTTTGAGCGGAAGAACTTGACAGTCTGGCTCATATCGACTCAGAAGGTTGAACACAGAAAAACAAAGTTTGGACCCTAACTAAAACCGAACCTGTCGCAATATTGCAAGTTTAATGTTTTTCTACGATTCCAAACCGGAAGTCACCATTCTTTTCGGGGCAAGTAACTCTTCAAACCCATAACAGAGTGATGTGACTGGTAAAGACAAAAAATACATGTACGTATACCTGCCTTATCATGACCAGTGTGGGATTAGTTAGGGACCAAACTTTGTGTTTCTGTTTTCAAGCTTCTCCGTCAAAATTGAGCCAAACTGTGCCAAATTCGCCCGGTTAAAATTTCTTTCTGTAATATGACTAATTGGTAACGTCCCTTTTATTTCTTCGGACGGGACAGACAAAACGGACCACCAACGATTTTTTTAAAGCGAGTTGCCAAACTTCGGTGAAAACGTGTTCGCCTCGCAAACAGAAGACGAATGTGAGGAAAGGGAGAAAATCCCGAGGCTTTGTGACGTCCGTCAAGAGCTGTTGGTTCAGGGGCTCTCGCAGTTGACTGTCACCATCACACGATCCACGCTCCCCCTCCCCTGCCAACAAGGGGCACGCCACTCTGGTTTGAAGAAGGCAAAAAGTGAAGACGGAGAAAGATCTGGGCTAGAGAGTGCACTCCCTTGCAAGACAAACCGACGGTCAACACAGACGCCACCTGGTGTTAAACGAGGGCAAATGACAGTCAACAAGGGACAGATTTCTTGGCTCGGCTCTCGTCGCCATGCATCCTGTCTCGTCAGTGCAGCGCAAAAACGTCTGAGCGATCATTTTTGGTGAAACCTGAATGATTTTTCCCTTACTTTTTACCATCCCGAAGAAGGCAGCGACAAGCTGTCAAAATACTGATTAAGAATGTACCAAACCTGGTAACTTTTGTGTTCTCTTTTTGTTTAATTTTTTCCCCCTGTCTCAGACACGTGTTAAAGTTGAGAAGCAACGAATCGTGTCTGTCCAAATGTGAATCCTTTGTAACAATGATCAATATCCGAAGCAGGGCATAACTGAAACTGAATGTTCAGGTTCGTTACTCTCTTTGCTGTCTGTGTGCCAAGAGTTACTCGTTGCCGTTCATGTGACATGATTTTAGCTTTTGCTGTGAGTGTGCAACGAGTTTAGCTGGCATGTGAGCCGTGTTTTCAGTTACACGTAGCATAAAATCCGCCCCCCGATGACACATTCATGACACACAGAATTAGCATACGTATCCACGAGCGCTTTCTTAAAGAGTATTTTTTATTGCTTGAAAGCATGCGTCTGTGATCGCGAAAATGTTTGGAAGAGATGTTTAAGAAAACAAGAGACTGCATGCTCGAAAGCATCACGTGACCTCCCCATCCCCCCTCCCCTCGCTTATTAAAAGAACAAGGACAAAACCCAAACCGAAACACTCATTACGTTGGATTCCTTTATGAAGAATAGTCTATTAACGCGTAAGACATATAGGTATAGGAATTTCTCCGTGGAATACAGCTGGCCATGCGGTCAGGGCGACGGACTGCCAATAGACAACGATTGCCATAGCCCATCTGTTAACAACAACATGATCATAGTGCATTTGACGGTGCTTTTTCAGAGATATGTGTCTCACGACAACCCCAATTGTGTCTCACGACAACCCCAATTGTGTCTCACGACAACCCCAATTGTGTCTCACGACAACCCCAATTGTGTCTCACGACAACCCCAATTGTGTCTCACGACAACCCCAATTGTGTCTCACGACAACCCCAATTGTGTCTCACGACAACCCCAATTGTGTCTTATTGTGTCTCACCTTTTTGCTTCTTAATGATTATATGACCACCGACCCCTAATTATGAATCTGTCTTCAACGGAAAGGTACACACACACACACACATACACACTCACAGCTGCACACAACAGGGCCGGACCAAGTTCGTTTGAGGGGGGGAGGGGGGTTCCAACTGAAGGCAGGGGTCCAGGGGCCGCCGAGGCCCCGGTGTGGTGCAGGGGCAACGGCCAACGCCCCGCTGGGGGGCAAAGCCTCCAAGAAGCCGAGAAAATTTTGCATTTGTGAGGTCATTTTTTGGTCTTTCCTTGCAACTGGGAATCAAAATTACTCATTTTCAACAGTAACAAAATACTTCAGATCAAGCTAAGAGCTTTAAAAACAAAACGAAACTGATACCGCAGATGATATCTTGTTGCAATCGGTTCTCTGATACTATTAATACTAGTGATAGTGTAGCGTGTGACTTGACTTGTGGCCTACGATGATGGACTTATAACGGGGAGGGCAGGCCGTTGTTGACTTGATGTTGTTCATAATTTGAAATAGTTTTAGAATACCAAATAAACTAAGAGAGTTGGGGGAAGAGCTTAAAAAGTCCACATTTTTTTTCTTTTCTCTGAGAGGTACATCGGATGGCAAGGGGGGGGGTTCCGGAACCCTGGAACCCCCCCCCCCCCGATCCGGCCCTGCACCAGGACACAAACACACACACCACACACACACTCGCAGGCAAGGATACACACATGCCGTTTTAAAGATAATTACTTTTATTCCAAGTTTAAACAAAAGAAAATTAAGAAAGTCTTTTTTATATAAATTTGATACAACAAAATAAAATACAAAATGCTAGGTCGTAGAATCAAACTAAATAAAATAAAACAAACAACACTTCTGGCTGAAATCGCTGCTGCAATAAAAACAAAAAACTAAATCAAAACAAAAACAATAAAAAGCGCGCAGCTCAAAAACATAAATTTATCAAAGTGAACACAAAAACGAGAAAAACTCCACACAAAATGCAATACTGACAAAAGGACCCAGCTCCCCAACAAACTCACGAGCAAAGTAAAAGAAACACGAGATCTGTAAGACTGAAGCAGCCATTGAAACAACGATTGACACGCCTGTGGCGAGTGAAGCATGATGAAACCAGAATACTGAAAAAGCTCAAGAACACAGAATAAAAGCAGTACTCAACATCTATTCAAATGAGTATTAACCGGGCAAGAAGTTGGCCATGCTGACGTCACTGTCGGCCTGCGTTTTGCTGAACAAGCCAAAAGAAATGAAGCTGATTTGATGAATAGAACATGTACAACAACAACGACAGTCAGCTTGTTTGAGACGCAAATAACACT
Source organism: Littorina saxatilis (assembly GCF_037325665.1). NCBI lineage: Eukaryota > Metazoa > Mollusca > Gastropoda > Littorinimorpha > Littorinidae > Littorina > Littorina saxatilis. Next base: position 61,165,659 of record NC_090248.1, on the reverse strand, counting down.
GAACTTTCAATTTCACATTGTGGAACAAGCCTGACAAAAAATGACAAACAAGGGCACCGAGTCAAAATCACATCTTTGCTCAAAGCAAATGCCAATCACACGAAAGCTTACTCCCATAAACGTCCATCCAATCAGAAAAGAGCATATCTACTTGTATGTTTTTTTTACAGCCAGTCAAAAAGCTCCATCGTCGACCACCATCCAATCAGATGAAGGCTTGAACTTTGCAGCCAATCAAATGAGAGCTTGCATCCCCCCCGCCAGACACCCCATCCAATCAGACGAGCGCTCCCATAGCGCGGTAGGGCTGGATCTTCTTCTCTTTGTCTTCCTGTGTGACCTTGTCCTCCTTGGTGACCTTGTCGTCCTTGGTGACCTTGGTGGAGTCTTCGCGACGTTCGTCCTCCAGCGGCATGGGACCCCTGGCCTTGGGGTCGTCGCTGACCTTGCTGTTCTTGTTGCTGTTGCTGTTGGCGTTGGCGTCCCCCTTAGTGTCATCGGGAACCAGCGTCTGCTCCACGAAGCGGCGACAGTAGCGAGCCACCATTATCTGGTGAAAGATGACGTCATATGAGATACACGGTAAGACAGTAGATATACATTTGATTATGTGCGGATGGTAGAGAAACACAAGGGAGAAGTGATTCAGAGAGTATATCTACAGTTCTACACTCTTCTTCTTCTTCTTCAGCGTTCCAGAATTGTCTGGTTACGTGTGAGCTCGTTTGCCCATTTGGGTTCCCCACACTATACTCTGAGAGCATAGTCAGCTTCACTCCGCTTTCATTGAGTAGGCATGCTGGGTATTTTCGTGTTTCCATAACCCACCGAACTCTGACATGGATTACAGGATCTTTTCCGTGCGCACTTGGTCTTGTGCTTGCGTGTATACACGAAGGGGGTTAAGTCACTTAGCAGGTCTGCACATATGTTGACCTGGGAGATCGGAAAAATCTCCACTCTTAACCCACCAGGCGGCAGCGACCGGGATTCGAACTCACGACCTCCCGATTAGGAGGCCGACGTCTTACCACCACGCCACTGCGCCCGTCAGTTCTACACTCTAAATTGAGGTGTTCCACTTTTAAACACACTTTCTGTAACCAGTTTGTAACACAGCTCGACATAGTACACACCTTTACTGGTGTTCTTCATGTGTCATCGTTTGGTTCTACTCTATCGCGCTGTCTTCTTCTTCTTCGTACATGAGCTGAAACTCACACGTTCACTCATGTTTTTTTACGGGTGGGATTTTACGTGAATGACCGTTTTTACCCCACCATTCAGGCAGCCGTACGCCAATTTCAGGGGAAAGCATGCTGGGTATTTTCGTGTTTTTATAACCCATCGAACTCTGACATGGATTACAGGATCTTGTGCTTGCGTGTACACACAAAGGGGGATAAGGCACAAACAGGTTTGCACATAAGTTGGCCTGGGAGATCAAAAAAATCTCCACCCTTAACCCACCAGGCGGCAGCGGCCGGGATTTGAACTCACGATCTTCCGATAGGAGGCCGATGTCTTATCCGCTAGGCCATTGCGGCCTGTGTTCAAAACTGGTTACAAAAAGTGTGTTCAAAAGTTGTTAACTTCAGTTAGAAAGTACATACACATTTCATACTAATGTGCAGACAGTAGAGAAACACGAGGGAGAAATGAATGTCAGAATGAGAAGTATACAGTTCTAGATACATGTTCACAATAAACAGAACAACGGGAAAAGCTGACAAAACGAAAGTTGGAAGCATAGCTAAAGACACAGGACGGTTAAACCATGGAAGCACGGTAAATTACTTGGGAAAGAACCCCGTTTGGCAACCAAGTTGGTGTCTGTGTCTCTGGTTAGTTTCAAAATGATCACTGCTTGCAAACATCTTGGAACCTCAAAACGTAGAAAGAGACATGGAAACTGTCAGAGAGACAGACATTGACGTCTGCATACTCACGTCATCCATGTAGCCCACGTATTTGGATTCTTTCTCCAGAGGGTCCGCCCCGATGGTGAGGGGACAGGACGTCTTCTGCACGTCACCTGCACACGTTAAACATCATCAACATCTGATCTTGTCCACGCTCCTTCTTCCATCGTTAGCTTTATCATTTGAGGTCAAGCCTTGAATTATTATGGTGAAGTAAGCTTCGCTAAGTCTAGTTCACGAAAGTGGAAACACGAAGCTTTTGCGCTGAATTTTCGGTACAAAAACACACTTCGCCAAGTCGACTTCGGGCTCAATTAGGGGCGCCTTTACCAAGAAATGCAAACCCCCAAGAAACATTCACCTAATTTGGCTCAGAAGCACAAGCCTAGAAAAACAAGCATGAACCGTCCTCAACAAACTTGCAAGATCTCAGCAAAGCCCACATACATGTACATGTACGCAACGACGTGAATTTAGATACATATCCGAGACAGACACAGAGACAGAGACACAGAGACAGAGACAAAGAAACACACACACACACACACACACACACACACACAAACACACACACACACACACACACACACACACACACACACACACACACACACACACACACAGAACAGCCAATGACACAGTACCTGAGAAGTCGTTGGAGATGATACAGGGGTGGTTGTCCACCCGGAAGAGCAGCGTGCCATCCTCATAGATGAGCGACACATGGTGCCAGGCGAACGGTTCCTGCACACATACACGGCAAACACGTCACCATGTTACATGATAGTAATGTGCGTAGGAGCATTCCTAGGGCAAGCGTTGCGTGTACGAAAGAAGGATTTCCAGAAGAAGGCAGTACAGAAACAAGGAATGGTTACCAAAAAAAAAGAGACAAAAATAGTAAATACTAGTCTATACTCAAAAATAATTTATGTAAAAAAAAAGAAAGAAAAATAAAAGAGTACACAATCAATTTGAAAACTGAGTAAATCAAGATAAGCAGAGAAGGAAAGACCCACAGGGCGTGCTGTATCCAGCAGGTGTGACAAGGCATGATCAGACACCAGTAGTCAGTACAGTAATAGGCAGCATATCAGCAACTTTAAGCAGAACATGATGCAGACTAACAGAGTAAAAGATGTCAGCACTTAAAGACTTAACCCACAAACAGGGCCCATCGGAAGGACAGACCCAAAGATGAACAGAAAGACAGACGGGCAGACGGATAGATAGACGGACAGACAGACACAAAGACACAGAGACAGTCAGCCACCCGAAGACAGAAAGAAAGACAGACAGACAGACACAGGACAGACACAAAGATGAACAGAAAGACAGACAGGCAGACGGATAGATAGACGGACAGACAGACACAAAGACACAGAGACAGTCAGCCACCCGAAGACATAAAGAAAGACAGACAGACAGACAGAGACACAATCAGCCACCTGAATACAGAACGAAAGACAGACGACCAGCCACTCCAGAATACCCCCCCCCCCCCCCGCCGCCCGACCCCACCATCGGAAAAAAAACAAGTTGCGTGGAGCGAGTAAAAGGAACTAAATGTAAAGGCAAGCCAAGCATGGTCGCACTGACCAGATCCCGGGTGCAGACGATGGCCTTCCTGACGTTGGCGGTGTGCAGCGCGAGCAGGAACGACTTGTCGCTGGCCCGGTAGCCGATGGCCAGGGAGGGGGTGGTGTAACCGACACCCGTCACGTTGCACCCGTTGGACAGCAGGATCTGGTAGCGCTCCCGTGTGTCCGGGGTGTCCTCGGCCTTGAACCTGGTGGAAACGGTCAACTCAGTCAGATTGAAAGACACAATACGTATCAGATACGGTTTTTGGGTATCATCGACAAATCAAAACTCTAACAAGGGAAACAACCGCTGTATATTGCTCTTTCAATTGCATCAAGATAATTGCCTCCCATGGACACCATTTTCTCAGTTTTGGTGTAATTGTTTTGACCTTGTATGTTATGATTTTATATTGAATGTTTTAACTAAATTGTTCCGGCAGTCAAGGGTTTAAGGAACGGTGAGACTAGAGTCCAGGTCGTGGTGGTAAGTGACGCTGACTCCCCATCTGCACGCGTTCGTGAAACGTAAGTCATGGCGCAAGTGAAAACATTCCACCACTTCATTCCAGGTATACAAACTATAACATAACAGTAAGTTGGCGAAAATCTACTTCTGCGTACCGATTATGTGGATGGAAAAGCTCTAGTAATCCAGTAATGTTTGCAAGGATATGAGACACGTTCTTCACGAGGAAGAAACGAATGGATCTCTAGAGGAAGCATAACCGGTTTATACAGATATTCAAATATTTCCAGACTTTTCTACTTAAATTAAACACACACACACACGCACACACCCGCACATACACACACACAGACAAACACACACACACACACGACACACACACACACACACACACACACACACACACACTCACACACACACACACTCCCCCACCCCCCTCCCCAACCCCACTCACCTGAGCTCCACACGAAGCGATCCACTCATCTCGTTGCCGGCAAAGTACCAGACAGTCATGGTGGCGTCCTCAAAGTAGGCCGCCTTGTTGCGCTCCCCGCCCCGCTGCGTGTAGTGTCTGATGGCCACACTCGACCCCCGGGCCAGCTCCAGGAACGAGCTCTTCGCCTCGTCCACCAGACCGTTCTCAAACGTCACGTTCAGCATCGTGTCGCACGGCGTGCTGCCTGGTAGATATTAAGTGAAGGTAAAGGTTAAAGTTTAAAAGGTAAAAAGGTAAAGATTAAAAGGTAAATATAAGTGTTGAACGGTTAAGGTTGAAAGGTATAGGTTAAAAGGTAAGTGTCCAAGGTAAAGGTAGAAATAGAGAGAGAGAGAGAGAGAGAGAGAGAGAGAGAGAGAGAGAGAGAGAGAGAGAGAGAGAGAGAGAGAGAGAGAGAGAGAGAGAGAGAGAGAGAGAGAGAGAGAGAGAGAGACTTTTTTCTCGCATAATTATATCTGAAAAAGAAAAATATAGCATAATATTTTTGATCATAAAGAATGAAAAAAAGACAGACAGAAAGACTGACAGATAGACAGATAGACACACAGAGAGCCAGAGATATTGACAGAGCCAGCCAGCCAGCCAGCCAGACATACAGACATATTTCAAGTCCACTCACGTTCAAAGTCGAAGAGCCCCGAGTCGCCCTCAGGCCCCCACTCGCAGCGACACGACGTCTGGTTCCACACGAGGCCGGCCACCGCCAGGTTGCAGTCCCGCACCACCCACTGACCGTTGACCAGCTGCTCATACTTGCCGCTCCGGTTGCCATGGTCACGGTACTCCGGACACTCGATGGCCACCGTACTGCCCTCGTCGCGCTGCCGCTGGTACTCACACCTGTTGGGCAGAGTTGGTGGTGGTGGTCAGTGGTGAGTGGTAGTTGTAGTGGTGGTGGTGGTGATGATGATGATGATGATGATGATGATGATGATGATGATGATGACAATGACGATTTTGGATGTGGTGGTGGTGGTGGTGGTGATGATGGTGACGATTGTGACGATGATGACCATGACAATAAGTAGCGACAACAGTAATGAAGACGACGACGACGACGACGACGACGACGATGATGATGATGATGATGATGATGATGATGATGATGATGATGATGATGATGATGATGAAACGATAATGATAAAAGCCTCAAACTATTATCACATGCTAATTTTGTACAGATTTCCCTACCTTCTCCGGTCTCGAATAGCAGCTAGCATCTGCTGAAGAGACATTAAACCCCAAAAACCAACCAACCAACCCTACCTTCTCTGGGTCCAAAGCATGCACCCCCTCCCTCCCCATTTCCAAAAGAAATATACTTGTATTAGGATACACCGATGATACCTTCACCAATCGTACTCATGCAGTGTTTTTACGTCTAATTTACAGAATTCCACATTGGCAACAAGACATACCAGAGACGGACAGGCAGACACTACGCAGACGATCAAAATAATGTTGCACTGTAACTCTTACCTGCATTGCGTCTGGTTCCAGATGAGCCCTGTTTGGCACACCTGATCCCACCACACGTTGTTGTGGCGCACCTGGAATTTGTTGGAGTCGTTTCTGTGCGGACGATGCGACTCGCTGCAGTCTGACAAACACAATATTATTGTGACGTCATTGTGAAAGGAAAGTTTTTTCTTTAGAGAGAGAGAGAGAGAGAGAGAGAGAGAGAGGGAGAGAGAGAGAGAGAGTTTGTTTCAGTATTACAAATAGTAAGGAAGATCGATTTCGCCCAGACATTTTTGTTGGGATAGTGACTGGCTCACCTTTTTATTGGATTCATCGTCTTGTACGATGTTTTACACTGCCATTTTCGTTGACTGCACTCCGTGTTCTAACACCGCTTTCAAATCCCCCTGAACGAATTAGTAATAATTATGTCGTGCGCGATTTCTTTTGGCCATCAGATAACTGTCTCATCAATCACGCTTGATAACAGCAGCCAGTATTTGCTATTTTGCTCGATGTCTTTCATGTTTACATTGATGTCAACAAGCAAATAGTGTATGCTGCGAAGCAGACGACAAGTAGATGTGGGGTCGCTTCTACGGTCTAAGAGAAACAACTCCAACTAATAATCATCATGACAAGGACGCGAGAGTTCTCTCCCATACAGCAATGACGAAATCTCCCGGTAAATACCGAACATTAACGAGTTATGCAATCGCCGACATTCGGAACCATTCGGATATGTTCATAACATTTTTCACGGACATAAACGATAAATAACGATTGAGCTTTCGGCACTTCCCGTTTCTCGACGAACTTTTCCGATCACATCCGGAATTTTGTAAGGTGAGAACAACTCGTACGATCTTATTTTGAAAACAACATTAGAATTACTTCCCTTTAGCAATTGGGCAAAAGGAGTTCAATGGCGGCAATTTTTCAACAGCACTTGATGGAGGTGTTTATTCCTTTTCTGACGGGTAATATATTGCAGCTAATGAAGGTAATTTTTGTTACAAAAAAGTATTATTTCTTCTTCTTTTTCTTGTTCGTCAACAGCGTTTCTTGTCCACTGAGGAAGTGAGTAGTAAACCGACAATGAGCTTCAAATACGTGGGGGGAAAATCAGATGATAAACATCATTCACAAACACTCCTTCACATACTCACTGTAGGGTGTTCGTGCAGTTGATTCCTCCACCTCCTCCACCTCCCCCACCTCCTCCACCTCATCAGCTAACGTCACGTCATTATCAGACGACTCTTTGCCAGTCTGGGCAGCAGCTGCATCTTTTTCGTCCTTGAAGTCCATGCGTGCTCGCATACTGTCCTTGGTGTCTGAAGGAAGCGATGTTACGGACAGTGCCGCTGAGCAGAGTAAACACATCCATAGCAGAATTCTCATGGCGACTGGCCGGGTTGTTGACTTGAGGTGATTCGGATCCGTCCTTTTTCACACTTGATCTGAAAGATAATTAGATTGTGAAGTGCCAGAGTTACAGAGCAGCAAAACACAGTCTCACTAGTGGTGATATGTAGGTATAATGACAAATGGAAAACTGAACATTGTTTGGAAGAGCAAGCCATTCTGCATGAGCCTACCTGGCTGACCTCAGTACTGCAAGGGAAAACACGGTTTTTTGGAGGGCGTTCAGAGAAATCATGTCCAAAGTTTGATTGCGATCCCTCCTAGTCCTACCTTCCAGTTCTAATCTTGGTGCTTTGAAGCAGTCAACTCTGTGAAGTTTTTGGAATAATGTTTTTTGCATCGTTAGATTGACACCGGAAAATGTATAAAGAAAAAAATCATTTCCCCGATCGATTCATCTTTGGACATAGCAAAGGCATCAGTCAGATCAGGCTCTCTTGACTCTAGTAGGGTCAAATACGTAACTGGAAAGTGAAGAGCTCTATAACTTTTCAAAGAAGGGTCGTTGTCTGTGTCCAGACAGTCAAACACATTTAATTGTGTATAATATTCGCAATCCCCTCACACACAACATAAAGTGCGTCTTTGCTTCATTTTTTTTATTTGATTAATTTACATTTGTTTTTATCGCGGATGACGTTCAAGCAAGAGCAGGATTGTTGCTGCAAACATATCAGGGTGCGAAAAGTGATCGAGACTACATTTAAATAAAAGACTGTTGACACAGAACACAACCCTCAGCTCTGTGTAAATTGTCACCACATTGGGGGAAAAAAGCTGAACTAACTTGGACTTCTGCGATGTCATAAGTACATGACCTACATGCAGAAATGAATATGAAAAATACACATAATCAAATACTCTCTTTTAGTCTTTGTCACCAACATGGAGTTTAACCGTACACCACTATTTACAAACATAAGTGCGATGCTGCAAAAACAACATTTGTGCAACTGTCGTGTTTACAGCATCGAACTTATGTTTGTAAATAGTGGTAAATAGCCTTATTCGGTTATTCTGATTGCTTGTTTTGAAGGCACAACCATAGTTATGCCGCAGGCTTGTTGTAGTCTTCTCATATAAATTACATGAAGATGTAAAACAGAAAAAGAACATTGTTTAAACTTGTTTTCACATTATAATAATGTACATTACATGAACACGAAAACAGAAATAAATCATTGTTTAACCCAACTATTTGCCTGTTTCTCTGTCTCACCTGTGTCTATGGTCAGCAGCGCTAGCGGTGTGGTCAGAGTGCGGTCAGCGCTGTGCGTGTTGTGAGGGAGACAGTCAGGGACACAGGCAGATCATCGCGTGCTAGACTCGGCAGCAATGTTTGACTTGGATGTCCCACACCCTGCCCTGCCCCCTATGTCCGCTCACCTGGGCCCTCTAATCCGGAGGTGGAGGGCTGAGCGGTACTGCTGCTGTCTGTCTGTCGGGTTTGGTCTGGCCTTCGTGTCTCTGTTTCCCCCTTATACTGCTGTCTGTCTGTCGGGTTTGGTCTGGCCTTCGTGTCTCTGTTTCCCCCTTATACTGCTGTCCAACTAAGACACCTCATCCCCTAAATCTGTTGATGTTTGTTTTCTTCATGCTTTTGTGTGACTGCTTCCTCTTCTTTACTGCCCGACACACACACACACACACACACACACACACACACACACACACACACACACACACACACACACACACACACACACACATACACACACACACACACACACACACACACACACACACACACTAATGCACGTACTTCAGTATGACTAACGCGGTTCAATCTGCATTTTAGGTGTTCACATTTCAAGAACTGGTATTGTGTGTGTAGAGGCAGGGAGCACTGCATGCAGCCAGCAGCAAGACTGGCTTAAAAATCATCAGAGTGTCCGTTTTGGGGGGTCATTTGTGTGTTAGGTTAGAGTTTTGTTGACCGCTCCAAGTTATGTGTACTGTCATTGTAAGCTCTAATTCAAACGAACTTTACCCTTTTGCAGCCTGTATGACGTCAGCTGAAGTCTGGGGTAACTTGCTTTAACTGTAAACAACCGTTCAATAAACAACAATAGAAGAAGAAGGGATATAGCAAACAAACAACGAGTTTTCATCAAACGGCAGTCTCACGGCGGCGATTTACAAACGGCTGCATTGAACTTTTAAAATGATTATACTTGAGGCAAGTCCTTGGTTCTTTTCAGGTCAAGCGGCAGCATCCCTAGCAGGAAGGAAAGGTGGGCGGCTCAAAGGTAATCAATTATGTAACTCACTCAGTGATCGAGCCGGAGCCAAATTATCACCGGGGTGCACGTAAAACGCCAACCAACCATCAGACTCCCGTCCGCGCATCATGCGAAGCAAGGCTAATCCTCGTTCTTTGGGGCTGGGCCCGAGAGCCGCTAGAGGGCGTGTCGGCACGCCGAGACAAACATCACCATTTGCACACTGCTCCAAACACAGGCGCAGTTTATCAACACAACAGCCTTGAGCGCCCAGCCACACAGCAAAAGGGCGCCTGACCTAACCAAAATAAAAAAAGAAAGAAAAAAAGACAAACAACAAAACCACACACACGCAGAAAAAACCCACTGAGTTTAAATATAGCCCGGTGCCCAAAACGCCAGCAAGGACCCAAGAAGTCTCCACTGCCAAGCAGAAGGGCCTATCTTGGGTTTCAAGAAGGAGGGGGATGGAGCCTTTCTGAAAGTCACTCCGAAAAAAGAAAGCACTGACATATTTAACACATGTCACCTTTCCAAAGCTGTGAGGTCCCCATTTTTGCTCCCTTTGTTAAAATGCTTGTTCAGATTATCGACTGATTTAAAGGCATACTAACGCACTCCCGTGTTTACAAAATGTAGTTTGCCCACAATCGATGTCAAACGCACCATGAGACCATATAATGACGATATGTCACCATGCGCGGACCATAATACATGCATTACAGCTTGTTCTAGCCTCTGAAAAAGTGAGGATGTCAACAAAGCCGCGGTGTTAGCTCCCTTGCATCAACGTTACATGTGTTGCCAAATCTATAAATAGGACCATCTAGATCAAAATAAAATTTCAAATATCTCAACATTTAAGGGCTCCTAGACCACAATATTTTGCAGGGAACTTAATTTAGTCTGTCTCCAGCTCTAGGTAAAGCAATTAGCGTGTATATTCATCAGCTTTCTATGCCTTTAAGAACCAGTGACAATTTGATTTTGCTCGTCCCCCCTCCCCCCCTCCTTTTTTTTCACGGTAGGTGAGCTGTTTGTCATTTAAACTGGTGGCTCTTCAAGAACTGAAGCTAAGCTTTCAAATATCTGCCATCTTTGAGACTTCTTCGTGGGTAATTTGTGACTGTTTCATGTAGTCAAGTTTTGACTGTTTTAAGACGAATCGAGACGAGACGAGGGTGGTGGTGGTGGTGTGTGTTTGTGTGTGCGAAGTGATTCCTAGAAAACTACTCGACAGGTCTTCATGAAACTTTACGTACGAATTTTTACAGAAGATATCCCCAGACCCTTTTTACATTTAGTCAAGTTTTGACTAAATGTTTTAACATAGAGGGGGAATCGAGACGAGGGTCGTGGTGTATGTGTGTGTGTGTGTCTGTCTGTGCGTGTGTGTGTGTAGAGCGATTCAGACCAAACTACTGGACCGATCTTTATGAAATTTGACATGAGAGTTCCTGGGAATGATATCCCCGGACGTTTTTTTCTTTTTTTCGATAAATACTTTTGATGACGTCATATCCGGCTTTTTGTAAAAGCTGAGGCGGCACTGTCACGCCCTCATTTTTCAACCAAATTGGTTGAAATTTTGGTCAAGTAATCTTCGACGAAGCCCGGACTTCAGTATTGCATTTCAGCTTGGTGGCTTAAAAATTAATTCATGACTTTGGTCATTAAAAATCTGAAAATTGTAAAAAAAATAATTCTTTTATAAAACGATCCAAATTTACGTTCATCTTATTCTCCATCATTTGCTGATTCCAAAAACATATAAATATGTTATATTTGGATTAACAACAAGCTCTGAAAATTAAATATATAAAAATTATTATCAAATTTTTTTTTTCGAAATCAATTTAAAAACACTTTCATCTTATTCCTTGTCGGTTCCTGATTCCAAAAACATATAGATATGATATGTTTGGATTAAAAACACGCTCAGAAAGTTAAAATGAAGAGAGGTACAGAAAAGCGTGCTATCCTTCTCAGCGCAACGAACACCCCGCTCTTCTTGTCATATTCCACTGGCACTGCCTTTGCCACGGGCGGTGGAGTGACGATGCTACGAGTATACGGTCTTGCTGCGTTGCGTTGCGTTCAGTTTCTTTCTGTGAGTTTGACAGCTACTTGACTAAATGTTGTATTTTCGCCTTACGCGACTTGTTTGTCTTTGAGGACATCATATACGGCTTTTAGTGAAAGTTGAGGCGGCACTGTCACGTCCTCAGTTTTCAATCTAATTGGTTGACATTTTGGTCAAGCAATCTTTGACTAAGCCCGGAATTTGAGATTGCATTTCACATTGAAAGCTTAACAATTGTTTAATTGGCTTGGTCATTAAATTTTGCACAATTCTACCGTATTTAATTTATTAGTAATCAGCCCAAAAGTGATTGCATTCTATTACTTATATTAGTCACTAAATCCAAAAATATATATACCGTAGAATGTGTCATGTTTAGGCCCCCCCAAAAAATAGGTCTGTTTACGGTAACATAGGCCCAAAAAATAGGGTCGTCGGGTCGGGATTTTTATTTTATTTTTTTTTTTTCTCCAAAAAACCATATTTTTACGTTATTTTGCAAAAAAAACCAAAAGATTTTTTTTTTCCCCAAATGCCAAAAAAAAGTCTAGGGTCGCGCGAAAAAAATAGGGTCGGTCGGGTTACCGTAAACAGACTATTTTGTTTTTTTGGCCTTACTCTGAAAATGTGCTCACATTTAAAGAAAATAGATTAATTTGGTTTCTTCGTTTGCATGCTCCGCGGAGACGAACTTGACCCGTCTCTGTCTTCGAGTTTGGCTAGCCAAGACTGATCACATGAAGTCTCGGTGATGACTGCTTTTTGTGCTGATCTTAGTTTCAGGCCGACAGATTGACTTAATGTTTTTATATCGTGACTTGTTTTTCTTAGTTTTATTAACGGTATTTATTTTTGCTTGTTTTCCATCCAAGTGTTTTGTCGCTGGCTTACTTGTGCTGGAGTATCTATGCTACTCCTCGAAAGAAAGTAGACAGGTGTGTTTTGTGTAAATCTGTGTGATGACGCTGTTTTAACAGTATGTTCCTTGTGGTGTTAAGGATTTTGTCAACCAGTCAAACATATGTACAGGCTTCCACAGGCAGTGACAGCATCACTCCACGTGCACACATACCACACATCAACAGCTACGGTCTGTGCAGCGTAGGATTTTTTTTGTGCGGAATTAATTTCGGATTTTGACAATTGTGTTAGTTACATAATTAATGTAACCACCCATTCCAACACTCAGGGCTCCCCAAATTGTGCGTCCTTTACGCACTAGAAGACGAAAACACGTACTAGAAATGTATGGAGGGGGTCCCGGGACACACTAAATTTTAAAAGAGCGGGTCGTGGGACCCACTAAATTACCTTTATTGTGCGTACAGTAATTACTTTTTCCGACAGCAATCGTCACTAAGCTATTGTACACAGCACACTATGCGTGACCACAATGTTTTATAAGTATATCAGGACTTTTCGGCTTTTGGACCCTTGGAACCTTCTAAAATTTGGCAGTGGAGGTCCATGGACCCTCTAGAAATGAAAATTGGGGGTCCCGGGACCCTGTAGGAGGAGTTTCCGTGGGGAGCCCTGAACACTGCACAGAAAGTGACCAGGCGGCGGCTGAGTGTTGGGATGTGCTCAAGTGGAAGGCTCAGTGTTTTTACAGTGGAACCCCCCTTTTAAGACCTCCAAAAATCTGAGAAAATCAGGTCTTAAAAAGGAGGGAGTCTTAAAATGGGGGTAAATTTACACAGGTTATGAACAGAAAATCTGAGAAAACAAAGTCTTAAAAGGGAGCGAGTCTTAAATTGGGGGGGGGGGGGGGGGGGTGTCTTAAAAGGGGGGTTCCACTGTATCCCATGCAACAGCTGGGACAGAGCTGTGGTGGCTGACATAGCGGAGAAGACATAAACCTGTTCAGCTAAAATCAATCAAAGTTTCATTTTGCATACGAGCTATAGCTAGAGTGAAAAAGAGACTGTGGCTGTCTTCAAAAAATATAATTCACAAAAGCTAAGTTCTGCCCATCAAAGACAACTGGTAAGTAGTTGTGCATGTTAAAATTCAGAAAAACAGAAATGCTGCAGAAAAAAACTGTTTTTGTCCAGCATTTCTGAATAATGTCATCATCCGCCGAATCATCTTTTTTTTCTGCAGCAAAACAGTTTTACCGCAGCATAATGTTTACATGTTTTTCTGCGGCAGTATTGCGATTAACTTTTTATTCGGAATAATCTGTGACAGTTTTTCTGCAGAAAAACCAAAAAACCAACGTTCTTGTAAAGAAGCGTTTGTATCTGTCTCACCCCCCCCCCCCCCCCCCCTGCGAGACATACATAAAAAGTAAATAAACCACAAAGGCTGATTGCAAGATTATCCATTTATTACATAGAAGATGATTTCACAAATAATTGCACACAGAACCCTGCCAAGCAGGGAGAGAAATTGGTTTATTCAGAACGGTTTACCGTGGGATGTACATACACTTTTACAGGATCCTTCAGTGATGTACACCTGTCAGATGGAAGACGATTGTTTCGTTACTGAGCTTGAGCTTAGTTTAACTTCTTTCCTAACTAAGATTTCATCTTGATTGTTGCAGTATATTATTTTCACAATTTCGAGTCATTCACCACAAAATCTGCAAGAAGCTTGTTTACTGACAAATAACTCCACTTTTTTTTTTTCCGTGGAAAAAAAATGGTGTTCACTGCAAATTAGCCCGTGTTGGACACTGCAATATTCTTGGCAGTACGTGCATTAGAGACAGATGCAGAACATGTTATTATTGAGTGAAAATGATCCCACATTACAAAGGGTTCTTCTCATCTTTCTTTATTTGGTGTTTAACGTCATTTTCAACCGTTCAAGGTTATATCGCGACGGGGAAAGGGGGGGGGGGGGGATGGGATAGAGCCACTTGTTAATTGTTTCTTGTTCACAAAAGCACTAATCAAAAATTTGCTCCAGGGGCTTGCAACGAAGTACAATATATGACCTTACTGGGAGAATGCAAGTTTCCAGTACAAAGGACTTAACATTTCTTACATACTGCTTGACTAAAATCTTTACAAAAATTGACTATATTCTATACAAGAAACACTTAACAAGGGTAAAAGGAGAAACAGAATCCGTTAGTCGCCTCTTACGACATGCTGGGGAGCATCGGGTAAATTCTTTCTTGTCCCATCCAATATGGGACTCCCCCTAACCCGCGGGGGGTATCACATGCATGTACACATCAGTTTGACTTAGATCTAGTCTATAAACAAAGTTGGAAAAATATAGACAAAGCAACTTTTTTGGGTATGTACATGTGTCAAAAAAGAAAAAAAAGATGAATAATAAAATTGCATAATCTTGTAAATATACAAGCAAAATGTGTTTTTATTTGGTGTCAGTTGGGACCAGTAGACTCAATCACACACTGAACATCATACATAAGATGATCCAATCTTTCACTAGAGGGTCAGCTCTCTTTTTCTAAATGCTTACAGTACATTCATGCTCAGATCACACACAGAACACCATGTACAACAGACAGATAAAAGAAACCAGCATGCAAAACAATTTGAGAACAGCTTGTTAAAAAGCTCTTCATTTTTAATGTAATAATTAATTCAGTTCTTATTTTTCTAAATGCTTTAAGTGTCAATCATGCTCTGAGCACCACATACACAAGACAATAAAAAACAATGAGCATGCAGAAAATCAAGACCAATCTGTTCAGTGCTTCTGTTACCATGCCGGAACATACACCTGATCATTCTTCCTCAGTGTAGAGCAAAAAGATGCAGAGTCAGCATAACAGGTGTGGTATTGCTGAATAATTCACTGACTACTGTCACTCCAATTTTTTTTCTCTCAGTTTCCACGTGTACCAGCAGTGACATCAACATTTGTTCAAATATAGACTGACTTGACAAATCCCGTGAAAATATGCAGCAAACATGACTTAACTGACACACCTGGCACTAAAACAAACTTTACGACACCACCGGCATGGATAAACAAAAGACAAGCACACAAACAAACATGCCAACACTGTAATTATGAACAAAACAAGACGACACTAACCAAGATCCTTGGCAAAGGCTAAATGAAACACAAACGGGGAAAGGGATTGTCATAAACAACCAAAAAGCACACATACACTGATGATTACAATGGGAAATATAAATACATGCAACAGGAATAACACACTTACACACTAGTGTGGACTGAATAAAAATAGTGCTACTTTAATCTACTTGATGAAAAAAGCAGACAAGTCAATAAGAAGGACTGTCTTTCAGTGCACAGACCATTAACATTTCATTCCCCAAACTTAGATGTGATTGCAAATAATTCAAACAAAATGTAAGTAGCTGTTAACAAGTTTCTTAACGTTGAATTGTCCCTGCAGTATGGTGACTATGAGCTGAATAAGAAAATAAATGTAGAGAAAAACATAAATCATGATCAAAAACACAATTTGACACTAAAAAATAAAATAAATAAACATGCACTGAAAAAACAACGGGGGGGGGGGGGGGGATTGGGGGAAGAAGGCCCACATGTACAAATATATATGCAAAAGCAAGCATGCATACAAGGCACAAATAAAACATTACATTCAGGCCATGGGGTGTGTGACAAAACAACATGCGTTTCTATCTAAATGTCCCTACTAGGTATGATGTTCCTTCAAATGAGTAATATTTCCTTTCCAATTAGACTGTTTTCAATTATTCTCTGAGAAACTTAGTACTCTCTGGTGTCAGGTTAATGATGGCAGCAAAATGGAAGTAGGAAATACAAACCGGTTCCTTCACTTGTACTAAGAAACAACATTCTAGCTTCAAACCATACAGAAACATAGATATGTTCAAATCTGAAAAACAAAGAAACTGCAGTGGTATATGTAATGAGAGGACACCTTGCAATAAAGGACACCCGTTGTGCTATCTCTAAGAACTACTCTCCCTGTGTGGAAAGAACACCTCAACTCTACAGACAGTATGTTAAGACCAGTTACAGGGGTGTTCTCTCACATGAGGAATTCTTGTAAACAGCTTAAACATTTACATATTGATCTGTCATTATGCACAAACTTGAGCTCAAATTGCTTCCACAAACCTACTTACTTCACAACCCCACCGGCTGTGAATAATGACAATTTTATCCTAAAATTAGCATGTTAGAACAAAAGCAAACGCAACATAGAAAGAAAACACAAATACAAACATTTAGTTTGGCAATAACTGGCAGGTAGTCAATCTCATCTTGAAAAACTTTGTAGTATAACGGACAGAAAGAAACTTTAGCTCTGTGTGTGTGTGTATGACTGAGAGAAATCTGATGATATAAATATTATGCAAGAGAGAGAGAGAGAGAGAGAGAGAGAGAGAGAGAGAGAGAGAGAGAGAGAGAGAGAGAGAGAGAGAGAGAGAGGAGCATACTGTTTGTGCATAGAAATAAATCACTGAACACATAGAGGAAACTGACAGGTTTGCTGTAACAAAATGTGCTGCATGTGGAGTAAACAAAACGCTGTCATGGAGAAGAATAGCTTAAAAAAAAAAGCTACTGGAGAGGAATAAACATCTGCCTCCCTTCCTTTTATCCGCAACAGAAATAGTCATTCTTTTCTTTCTTTATTTGGTGTTTAACTTAGATAAATTAGATAAATTAGAATATCACATGCATGTTCTTTCTTTATTTGGTGTTTAACGTCGTTTTCAACCACGAAGGTTATATCGCGACGGGGAAAGGGGGGGGGAGATGGGATAGAGCCACTTGTTAATTGTTTCTTGTTCACAAAAGCACTAATCAAAAAATTGCTCCAGGGGCTTGCAACGTAGTACAATATATTACCTTACTGGGAGAATGCAAGTTTCCAGTACAAAGGACTTAAAGGCACAGTAAGCCTCCCGTAAACCATCACAGATACTGTCAGGCTTTTACACACAGTACAAACACCCTTCCATTTGAACGCTCACCAAACGGGAACATCCTAGGTGCCCTACGTAAAGAGCGAGCAATTTTCAAAGAATTTATTTTGCGTGGTTTATCTTACCCCTGAGCCATCGTGAACCTGTGTGATCCAGTTTCCCTTTTTCGCAATGCAGTCATCAGTTTGTAATTTGAATGGGGCTCGCTGTGAGCTTATCTGCAATAGCACGTTATGTACCTCTGACTTTTCACGAAACAAACGAATGTGATTCATAAGAACTCTAGCGATGGCTTTTGACTGCCAATAAACCGCCGTCTGCTACGAAAATCACGACCTTGCGTGACCCTGCTTTCGGGCTTTTCAAACTTTCAAAACTTCGAATTGTACTGATCTTGTCTTGATGAAAAAAGAATTCTTTTATGATTTAAGAATGTTTGTGTAACAAGCTGAGAATTTATTATTTAGATTTTAAAAGTTAGGTCTAGCGCCAAAACGCACCACGGTCCGAATCATTCTGATAATCATCGCTCCACGGCTATCGCCAGTTGAAGGGAAGTAACTCATTTTTGACCTGAGTTCAGGATGGGTCCGATTGAGATTATTTCTTTGAAAATTGCTCGCTCTTTACGTAGGGCACCTAGGATGTTCCCGTTCGGTGAGTGTTCAAATGGAAGGGTGTTTGTACAGTGTGTAAAAGCCTGACAGTATATGTGATGGTTTACGGGAGGCTTACTGTCCGGGCGTGATTTCCGGTATCATAACAGCCGTCCAGCACCAAAACGAGGCGCCATTGTTGTAGTAGACCAAGTCCACGAAATGAAATTCTTTGAAAATTTCTCACGCTCGACAGAAAGCAGCCAGGATGTTCCCGTTCGGTGAGCGTTCAAATGGAAGTATGCTTGTACTGTATGTAGACGCTCGGGGAGCTCTGTGATGGTTTACGGGAGGCTTACTGTGCCTTTAACATTTCTTACATATTGCTTGACTAAAATCTTTACAAACATTGACTATATTCTATACAAGAAACACTTAACAAGGGTAAAAGGAGAAACAGAATCCGTTAGTCGCCTCTTACGACATGCTGGGGAGCATCGGGTAAATTCTTCCCCCTAACCCGCGGGGGGAGAAATAGTCACAACCAAACAGATCGGTGTGAATGAATTACTGTTACAAGTTTTAAGAATAATAGTATGCAAGCAAACACAATATAATCTTGATACAAAATGAACCACAAACACAGACATTTTGCTGTACATGTAGTACAGTGAAAAAAATAAATGCTTATCAAGTCACTTCATCAGAAAACCTGGAATAACTGAGAGTAGTAATTGTGTAATATACGTGTAATTAACCATCTACCCAGATAAACCATCGCTTACAAGATATACGGTTCACCGTATGCACACATACATTACACGTACATAAACAGTTGATATCTATGTTACGTTGATAATATCAGTCTTACCTTACCTTTGTTACATAGATAATAACAAACTGGCTATAAAATGATTTCGATACTGGTCACATACTTTCCTTGCAGAAAGCGCATATTTTCGTTAAGTTGGGGCGGCCGCTGGCATGCACTGTGTCCCGAGTTCTTTTTGTCGAAAAGAACACTTTCCCTTTGAAAAGCATGTTGCTTTGGCAAGGGAGAGAACTGGTTTTAACTACTTAGGGTAATGGCCAATATGCTTGCTTGCGTACTTTAATGTTTACGTCAGTTACTTTGACCAAGCTCGCTGCAGGAAGTTCATGCTTGGCTATCAAAACTTGAGCATAAAAACAATTCTTGCAGGCACTTCTGCTTACGTTGTAGTTGAGGTTTGTTCAGAAAATAAGAGAATCAGAAATACAGACAGCATTCACGAAAAGACTTTCTTTATTTGGTGTTTAACGTCGTTTTCAACCATTCAAGGTTATATCGCGACGGGGAAAGGGGGAGATGGGATAGAGCCACTTGTCAATTGTTTCTTGTTCACAAAAGCACTAATCAAAAATTTGCTCCAGGGGCTTGCAACGTAGTACAATATATGACCTTACTGGGAGAATGCAAGTTTCCAGTACAAAGGACTTAACATTTCTTACATACTGCTTGACTAAAATCTTTACAAAAATTGACTATATTCTATACAAGAAACACTTAACAAGGGTAAAAGGAGAAACAGAATCCGTTAGTCGCCTCTTACGACATGCTGGGGAGCATCGGGTAAATTCTTCCCCCTAACCCGCGGGGGGTTCACGAAAAGACGCATAATGAATAAGTAATAATACTGTACATGAGAATGAGGTCATGACTGTTTTTACATATATATCCAGGTCTATCTAATATAGATAGGGAAGAAAGCTTTCTCCAAAGTGACAGCACAACTTGCTACGACAACATCTAGCAACTGTCAGACGTGGGATTCTAAAATAGATATCTCCAGGCCAACTGACATTACTGAGAAAGCCGTGGTTTATACAAACTTTTTAGTCCCCATATTTACTAACAAAACCCCAGAAACCCTTCTGCCCAGGCTTTGAGCTTTTGTGGAAAATCGCGAATTTATGTAAAAATCTCACGTCTGAAGGATCGAAAGCAAAGCAAGCTAAACATTTTTTTCCCGTGCAATCAAATGACAAAGTCACTCACTTGTACATGCATGGTTACTGCTGTTGTCTGAACAAGCCAGTGACAGTGCAGCACAGATGTAATAACACTTTCAGTTACTTGACATGTAGATGCTGACAGGTAACAGGTTTTGCCAGCAAAAATTAATGAGTGACCTTGCTTCAAAATACACAGTCAAATGAAAAAAAATGTCGCTGAAAAGGCTTAGCAAATTCAGCCAGTGAAACAGATTTGTCAGTCTTTTCAATAAGCTGACAGTGAGGTCACCAAATCCATTTGAAGCAAGTCGACCTTGAACAGTGACAATGACAAACTCCATTGGGGATTCTGTGTGCTGTGTTCTCCAATAGCATCACAGGCTTTCTGTGTGCTGTGAGAGAGTTGCTCTAAAGTGCATACTGTACTTTCCAAAGAAATGGGAATCATATTCATGTCGAACACACACTGCATTATGAATACAACTCTTTCCCAGT
Source organism: Littorina saxatilis (assembly GCF_037325665.1). Classification (NCBI taxonomy): domain Eukaryota; kingdom Metazoa; phylum Mollusca; class Gastropoda; order Littorinimorpha; family Littorinidae; genus Littorina; species Littorina saxatilis. The sequence goes on along the minus strand of NC_090248.1, from coordinate 61,145,030 downwards.
GCAAAAAAACTGATGATCAGCCAGCACGTATCACATGTAACCCATGCACTTCTGTGACTGGTTTTCCATCCATTCTGCACAACCCGCCACTCAGACAAGGTCTACCATGAAAGAAAGCACAACGGTTTTGAATCTTTGAATTCAAATCTCTCTCTCTTTTCAACCATTGCTTTGTTGCAGTTGTCAATCTAAGCCACTTCCATGTATCACCCAGCATTTCTGTATACCTGTTTTTCCAAGCTTTCAGAAAGTGCTAAAACAGCGCCACTTCTCAGATTGTGTCGTTTTCTGGACATGAATTCTTCTTAAACTCTAGACAAAATGTACAGAAGGGCACTTGCTGCAAGTTGAATTAACCATCAAAGTATTCATCTTTAGAGGGTGAAAGATCTGTTGTTTTTGCAGCAGTCACAAAACACTCTATCCACCTCCGGTCACACAGGCAGTGTCATCCATTCCTCAGTCCTGTCAACAATTCCTCCATCATCCAATCCTCACAACAATTCATCAATTCTGTGAACAATTCCTCCACAAGGCTCAACCTTTTTGGCACACTTTCTGTAACGCAAAGCCCGAGTATCCGATCATTTCAAAGCTTGACACATTATGCATGCATTGAAAATGTCGATAGATACACTACATGTATACAAATGAAAGTTTACAAATCTGTGCAACAGATCAGAACTGATACAAGGTCTGCAGACGTGCAGTGTTCCTTTCACTTAAATCAGCAATGAGGGTCAACATACTAACAGTAACAATCCTAAACAGCAGTGTTCTGAATTTTCATGTTGAAAAATAGGGGGGGTGGGGGGGGGGGATAGAGCCACTTGTTAATTGTTTCTTGTTCACAAAAGCACTAATCAAAACATTGCTCCAGGGGCTTGCAACGTAGTACAATATATGACCTTACTGGGAGAATGCAAGTTTCCAGTACAAAGGACTTAACATTTCTTACATACTGCTTGACTAAAATCTTTACAAAAATTGACTATATTCTATACAAGAAACACTTAACAAGGGTAAAAAGAGAAACAGAATCCGTTAGTCGCCTCTTACGACATGCTGGGGAGCATCGGGTAAATTCTTCCCCCTAACCCATGGGGGGATGAACTACAACTATTTCGTTATCAAAACAGTCAACAGCAAGTTTGACCACTCTACACGATTGTCTCCTCCTGCATACAGATCTATCTAAAACAGCGAAAGTAGATAGCCTGCAAAAATAGATTGTATTCAGGAGGAGCCAATGTTCCTTTTTTCGCCTTTGATGTTACTTTTTAATTCATCCTTAGCTATCCCGCCCATATACATGAACATCAAAAGTATCTTATTGCTTATTAGCCTCCAACAAACAAGAGCTATACAGGTTTAAAACGCAGCTTTTAACTGCAGTTGCTCATTTCTTGTAAAAACTTGCCTTTAGCATATTTCATGCAAACATTTGCAGAAAATTGTACAATTAAAACCAAAATATACATATATCACAAAGTTCTCATTAAAAAAATGAGAATTTAATATAGGACAGGTGTGTATATATTGTAAATGTAGAAATGACATTAAAAAATGTCCAACCATCATTCAGTAGAAGTTATATTCACAGGAATAAAACTTGACTGCATGAGGAAAACAATACAAAAACAAGACGCGTAAGGCGAAAATAAAACATTTAGTCAAGCTGTCGAACTCACAGAATGAAACTGAACGCAATGCAATTTTTCAGCAAGACCGTATACTCGTAGCATCGTCAGTCCCAGCCCTTGGCAAAGGCAGTGAAATTGACAAGAAGAGCGGGGTAGTAGTTGCGCTGAGAAGGATAGCACGCTTTTCTGTACCTCTCTTCGTTTTAACTTTCTGAGCGTGTTTTTAATCCAAACATATCATATCTATATGTTTTTGGAATCAGGAACCGACAAGGAATAAGATGAAAGTGTTTTTAAATTGATTTCGAAAATTTAAGTTTGATCATAATTTTTATATTTTTAATTTTCAGAGCTTGTTTTTAATCCAAATATAACATATTTATATGTTTTTGGAATCAGAAAATGATGAAGAATAAGATGAACGTAAATTTGGATCGTTTTATAAAAGAATTATTTTTTTTTACAATTTTCAGATTTTTAATGACCAAAGTCATGAATTAATTTTTAAGCCACCAAGCTGAAATGCAATACTGAAGTCCGGCCTTCGTCGAAGATTGCTTGGCCAAAATTTCAACACACACACACGCACAGACACACACACCACACCCTCGTCTCGATTCCCCCCTCTACGTTAAAACATTTAGTCAAAACTTGACTAAATGTAAAAACAGTGACAAACATGAACAGTTTCTCATTGCATTTTAAAACCACCTTTTCATAAAAAAAAGAAATTCAAGCCAATCTGGTTTGTTAAAGTTACCTATCTACTAAAAAAAAAAATAGCATGAGACAAAAAGCGGTTAAAGCCAGGCAAGGTGTATGAACGTTGGCGTGATCAGATATCTTCATGGAACAACTGCGTGGCTAATATCTCCCCGGTGACAATCGTCTGACAGGACACGGTGACAAGCTTCTTTCTCGGCGACGTGCCGCCCGTAGAGCTTCCAGCGCTGGAGACAGCCGTGTCGCTTCCGTTCGACCGAGCCGAGTCTGGTACCGAGCGAGGGCTGTCTCCGAGAACGGAGCGGTTCATGAAGTGTCGCTCGGCAACCATGGAGAGGCGCGGGGAGATCTCGTCGTCGTCACTGAAGTGGATGTCGTCGGGGTCCTTCATGCCCTCCAGCTCGGCGTGGTGGAAGTTCCACACAGGGACCACGCCCGCCCCGCTGGGAGCCGCGTCCGAGAAAGAGTAGTTGATGCCGCCGATGTTGAGCGGCGTGGCGGCCTTGGTGGGGTCGGTGCTGTCGTCCAGGTCCGGGTAGATCCGGCAGATCTCATCGTTCATGCTACCCATGGGGGTGTCCGGCTCCCGCGTCAGGCCGTCCAACGGCAGCTCCAAGCGAGCGGCCACTTTCTCGATCAGCTCCTCGATGGATTCGTTCTCCTTCCACACTTTGGTTGCTCTCCAGCGGGCTCTGCTGCCCTTGGGCGCCGGGATGGCATCGAAACACGCCATGTCCCCGATCTTCAACACTTTGTTCAGATCATCAATGTTCTTCCCGAAAATTGTGCGATCGATGAAAACATGTTCATGTTTTCCCAGGTCAATGATTCCCCACAGTTTCGCAACGTGAAAAACTTTCCCTTTACGGTTGGTCACGGTTGGCTTGCTCTGCGCTTGGGGGCGACTGCCTGTGATTATGACATTCAGCCGAGTATTCTTTATCACAGATACAGTTTCGTCGTCGGAGATGGTGAAAATGTTTGAGTGTGACTGAATGAAGCGTTCCAGCTCCGGCTTGCTCCAGCCGATAGTGTTGCGGAGAGACTCGGGCGCCTGGGAGAAGTGGCCGGAGAGACTGTTGACCTTCATGTCTCCCTTCTTGTCGATGACGCTCTTGATGAACATGACGGCCTTGTACTCGTTGGCTGTCATGGTGATGGGGCCGGGCTTGCCACTAGCTGACACGGCCGCCGCCACCTTGGCTTGGGACAGAGTGGGCTTGGTGGCCGGCACCTCCAGAGACTTGGGGCGTCGCTTGATCTTGGGCGTGTGCTGGCTGGGAAAGCTGAGGGGCCGCTCCAAGATGGGAAACACATCATCCCTGCCCTCTATGCTGGGGTCATTGGCGTTGGTGTGAATGTTCTCCTTGAGGCACACCATGTCGTCCTTCACCTCGAAAATGAGCGGGTGTCTGAGCAGCCAGGCGTAGAAGTCGTTCTGCGGCCCCACACACTCGCGGATGTCAGGCGAGGCCTGTGACAGGTGGCCGGCCAGGCTCTTCACCGGCATCCACTTCTCTCCCTTCTTCAAGAGTTTGGCACGAAAATACTGCACCGCCTCCGTTTCCGTGGAAACGTCCGGAGCGCTCTGGGTGGAGCTGGAGGCCGGGCTGCTTTCACGAAAAGTCCCCCCAAGAGGAGCTGTCCCGTCGTTTAAGCTGACCAGGTTCCCATTGACGTTGAAGAGGGACGGGTACTTCAAGAGAAACTTGCGAAGGCCCGCCTCGTTCCCTCCAGCGCTGGTACGCATGTCCTGCGTGAAGTTGCGACTACCGAAGCGGCCGGCCAGCTGACTGATGGTCATGGGGGTGTTGCTGTACATCAGGATCTCCAGGAAGTACAACATGGCTTTGTGGCCCGGGTCGTCAGCCATCTTGCTGGGCTGGCTGGTCAAGCGTGACGGGAAAAAACGATTGTCACTGTGCGCTTAACACCTGGAACCTGGGAACGGGGTCGGCAGACCTTCTTGGCAGACCTTGCTCGACCTTCTCTCTGCAGCAGTGGCTGGGAGAAGACCTATTCTGGAAACAGACAGGAAACACGCTGTAAGTAAAAGCTGGTGTCCACATGGGTTGAAACTTATGTCTTCATTGAAATTATTAGTAGTATTAGTGGTTAAATAAAACTTGTTGCTTCGTTGAAATTCCTATAAGTGGATTAAACTTATTGCGTCATTGAAATTGCCATTAATTTTCATTACTTTTTGGCTCACGTAAGTGTAGCCTATGCGATGCTAACTTTTGTCTGTCTGTGCGTGCGTGCGTGCGTGCGTATGTATGTCTGTGGTAGAAACTTTAACATTTGACTGAACACCGAAATACTAATTTTACCTGGTTATTATACAAGCAACAGCTTCAAAGTTTTGAAGCAATGATCAACATTTTGTCGGTACGTATGTAGTTAAAGTGTGTATCCAAAGAAAACGAGTGGTGGGGGGTTTTGGGGGGGTAAAAACAGCTGACTGGTTTGTGTCGTGTGTGGTATGTAGACCAGGTCAGGGGTCAAGGTTAGGTCAGATCGCGTGAAGGATTGTGGTATAGATACAGTTATCACCGAGCTGCAGTTCGCCGATTCGGAGAAGACGATTTCACATTGTTCGGTTTCGTAGCTCCAGAAAAATAGATAAAGATACCAAAGGAGATTTCCTACAGGTTAATCTGCACAGCGTGTTTCCAGTGTCTGCGTGAGAAAGCGCTGTCGAAAGCGCAGTGTCGATCTGGCCATCTGGCAGTCGTGTCCCCGTAAGTAGGCTACAGACAGATCTAGATCTAGTGTCTCGCACTCTTGCACCGTGTCACCTATGCTTACTGTGTGTGTGTATGTGTGACGGAGTGATTGAGTTTGTGTTACTGTTTGTCGATTTCTTACGTGAGCCTTGAAGGCTTCGCCTCTTGTTAGATTTTATTATGCAACAGATTTCAGTTTGCAGCGCTTATATGAATAAATAATGGGTAAAACTGAAAAGAAAGTCACAGTCACACTCACCAAAATAATTTTTATTCAGCCTAAGAACAAACACTTCATTGGCTATTCAAATAAAAACCTATTGTTAAAAATAACATCCCCCGGCATCAAATAACAGAAACTAGTGCACATTGCTAACTACATTGTAGCTAAGTTGTGGGACTGGGAGTAATGCAATGTTGACCCTTTTTGCAGATAATTCCCGCATGATAAGAAATGATTTATTTTGCACACAATGCTACAACATGATTTCTTAATTAAGTTCATAGAATAAATTTGCTCCCTTTCCAATAAATTATATACAGCTGTTACCGTTAGAAGCAGTTACTTGAGCAAGATCATGTTCTGGACAACATTAAAATGAAAACAGGAATCAGGGTGAGCCTGCATAACCTGTAATAGACCCTATCGGTATTCCAAGCTCTCGTAATCTCTCGCAAACTTCAGAGCATAGCAAAGCATGTGGTACAGCGATCTCGTGCGAGCAGCACAAGCCAAGGTTCGAAGTTCTCGCGATGTTCAAAGCATAACAAAGAGCGTGTCTCGCGAGAGCTGCTCAGATACCGAAAAGGTCTATTCATAAGTTGTCGCTATTTGGAATACTGAAGTAAAACTGGGGTTAACTTCCTTGTTTGTTAGTTACTGTTCGTTATTTTCTGACAACTTATGAAGTGCCTACCTCATTAGCTTCAAAACACACCGTACGAATGAGTAATTTGAGAATGTTCCTACTCCCCAGCACTTTTGGACGCTCTTTTCCGTATGCTTCCTGCGACCAGATGAAAATAATTCTCGTCGCATCTTGAAACCTACCAGCTACAAAACTTGAAGTCTGACCTGAGGCCAAAAATCCTGGAACGCCGAAGAAGAAGAAGAAGAAGAAACCTACCTACACAGGTCGGCCAGCTGCTGAACTGAAGCAGACGAACTTAAAATGGCCGCTGATGACCTCGGTGAACCGAGATTTTACATTTTCGTGTTGATTTGGAAAATTAAGAAAGAAAGATCCTCAATAGCTTGTGCGAATGAATTATGCATAGATGTAATGCATAAACTGAGACAGCTAAACGCTTAATTGTTTCTGAAGGCTCTAGAAAGGGAATCATCGCAAGAATGACATCACCGACTGGAATCTGTTCCATCGGGTGGAGAACTTTCGCAAAATACCGATACTAAAAGTGATGTAAATGCAGCAGATGCGTTACAAACACTATAAAAGCCAACGATCACTTCGACGTGGACCCGATGCAAGTCGTACTATATTTGTGGCAAGGTTGGGACGTCCTAGAACTGAGTATACTTACTTTATAAGTCGCCGAAACGTGTAACGAAGTTGACGAAAGCAGCCATCTTGGGAAGGTGCCCTGGCATTCCCACAATCCTCGAGGTATCCTTTGCGCAGGTGCATTTCATTAGTCGCCATCTTGGAGCCGAAATTTGAACGAGGACGCGGCTGACCGGCGAGTTCGTCAGATAAATTTTTAGGGAAGGCCTAATGAAGGCAGTATTAGTCTATTTTCCTGTCGAAAAATGATACCTCGTTGAATCATGATGTGGATATTTGCTTCCTTGCTTTGGCTTATCCGCAATCTGATTCTCGAGTTCATTTTTTTCATCTTGGTGGATGTTGTTGCCAAAACTCCTCTTCGGGAAGCAGCGTGAGTTGCACTTGCAGCTGTTTGTCCTCTGCAGTCTTCGTTTATTTATCGCTGTCATAGTTTTAAAAGTCAAAGGTATTAGAGAGTGGTAGGCTATACCTGAACGATGGTTAAAGTTCTTGTCATCTTGAGTAGGACTTACACTTAGATTTACAGTTACAACTTACACTTCACTGAAGTCTGAAGGAGGGGGTGGGGTTGTACGTACTGGGGATACACATAACAGGGGTACCGCATAACAGTACACAACATTCAACTTTCAAGGGTGTGGGAATGAATCAGTACATATTATGTGGTTGGGTAAGCACCAAAATCAAATGCGCGAAAGCAAGGTTCCAGTGTTAAATATGACAAAAAAGCTAAAAAATAAAAAGTAAACACAGCAAATTTTTCATGTCTTTCACTCTTTAGTCTTTGTATCTACAACAGTCAGAACTGTTCCCTATCTTGTCTAACGATGAGGTTATGGCATGCTGATTGGTGTCTAGGTGTTATTCCTCTCAAAAGCCATTAATGGCGGCTTTTGAGGCCGTTTTAAAGGGCAATGATACAAAAAACGGTACTTTTCAATTTTTATTAACTACTCAACGCATTGTCTTCTCTTCTTCTTCCGTATGTCGTCTTTTCTTCTCATTTTCTCTTTTGTTTAATAGGGGTTGCATGTACCAGGCATGGAAATTGTCCGCCAAATGTTTTTTTTGTTCCGCCGAAAAAGCAAAAGTGTCCGCCGAAAAAATAAAGGGGGGAGGCACACAAAAAAAGCACCGGTTACTTTTGCCTTTGCGCAAAAGCCCGCGAAAACTTTCCGTACTTTGTTCACGCACTGCTACCGCCCGCCTCAGTTACTTGAACTTTTATGTTTGAAAGTAAACCAGATTGCACAGATTGTGTTACAAGTTACATTTTCCTGTTTGTCTCAACAGATCAATTTTTTTAACAAATTTAAACCACATGTATATATTTTTTTTCTTCAAAAAAGCAAAAATTGGTACTAAAAACTCATGATTCTAAAAACAGAATTTAATGGCAAACTTGGAGCTCAGATGACACCAGATTGCACCATCTGGGTTCTTTGGAGAAAATTTTTCCGGGGGGGCATGCCCACGGACTCCCCTAGTAAGGCTAGGCGCTTCGTGCCGTTGACTTGACGCTTTGCGTCTTCAGTTATACATTTTCAGCCTTTTTTACAATTTTCAATTCCCATGCCTGATGTACCTCATAACTAGTTGGTTAATTGTACCACCAACTAAGGTTAAAAACAAAGAACCAGAAGACAAGGCAAGGAACTGAGGAAAGAGATTTGGGACTGGGAGTACTTGCATGCCAACCGATTCTACATTTTCAGAATTTGAGAATACTTTTGGCTGCTTTAAGTGTTTCACTTTTTACCTCTCTCTCTCTCTCTCTCTCTCTCTCTCTCTCTCTCTCTCTCTCTCTCTCTCTCTCTCTCTCTCTCTTGTGTGGGTGAATGTGTTGGTTTTAAACATACAGGTACTCCTTGTCCATGATGAAAGATTGTGTTTTTTTCATTTATAACAATAACAAAAATCACTAGATTGAAAGAAAGAAGGGTTAGACAAATGACAGGAAATTACACAGTTACCTCCCTTGACGGGAGAAAAATATGATTTCACCAATTAATTCATCAAGTAAAAAAACAAACGACTGTTAATTGACCGCTTCAAATTAACAACAAACTTATTTCAAATGGCTTTGTTCCATATGATTACTTGTAAAAGGACCCACTTTACTGAAACCCCCAGTACACAGTCCGCCTTCTACAAAGTATTATAGGACATCTGACCGAGACCTGACCATATGAATCGGACATTTTAGGCAGTTAATTGGTCTATGACGATGTCTGACGCCTAACGACATCCCTGAGGAAGCAAGCTGTTAAAAACAGGCATTGACAGAGCCAATGAAATTGAAAGAAGGATATGAACTTGTAAGAATAAGATCATTCACCTGTGAGGTAACTGAGAGCGATAACCTGACAATGACATCAGCACCCAATGTTGACACCTTCAAAAATCTTATTATGATGAATTAGAATAATATATTATATAAAATTTTTATTTTGTATAACAAATGTTTCCCCCCCAAAAAAAATAGTCTTACGGTATCCCGACCGACCCTATTTTTTCGCGCGACCCTAGACTTTTTTTGGGCATTAAGGAAAAATGTTTAAAACAATTTTTTTTAGAAAAAAATGGTTTTTTGGCAAAATAACTTAAAAATATGGATTTTGGGGGAAAAAAGAAGAAAAATAATCCCGACCTACCGACCCTATTTTTTTTTGCCTATGTTACCGTAAACAGACTATTTTGTTGTTGTTGGCCTAACAAGCAGTGACTTTGCTAATAACAATTAAGACCTCACAAACCACAAAAACAAATGTATAAATATACTCAAGATGTGACAAAAAGGATCGTTGCTATAGATTGAATAAGTTAATAAGTGAATCAGAATGGGTTGCAAGAGATATAAACGAAGACCCTTATTATATATTGGTTAATTTAGGTATTAATTGGCGAGGACAGATGTATGGATGTTGCTCATTGCGTAAGGGTACACCTATCTGTAGTGGATTTACTTATGTTTAGGATTTTACCTCAGTCATACCTTAGAGTTACAACCCCCAAAAACAACCCCAGTATAAAAGTTAGAACGTTTTCTTCATGTCTTTCTCTCTCATTTATATACAGAACTGCTTCCTTTTGTCTCCAGAAATGATTCGGAGAAGCGAACCATCTGGCTGTACGAGGCGGGAGTCCTGCTGGGAATATGTGCGGTGATCTACTGGGCGGACCACACGCCCTACTTGCTGTTGTTCCTCGCCGCGGCCACAGGGCTCTACACACAGCTGTGCGGCCGAATCAACGTGTGGGAGTGGTGGGCATCGGTGCGCACACGATGGGAGGAGTACCAGCAACACGAGGAGAGCATGCGCCAGGTGCAGGCCCACCTGGCACGACAGCAATCGGCAGCAGCAGCCGCCGTGCCCCAGACGTCGTTTGCTGGCACACCTGGGGGGACTCCGGGGCTGTACCCAGTGCTGACCCAGTCCGCCAACCCCGGCGTCCCTCACATGATGCCCACTCAGGGCTACCCACCCAACGTCACTCTCTTACCTGGGCGAGAAGTGCCCGGGGGCCCAGCAGCTAACGCAGGGGGGCCGGTGTTCAGAGTTTCCCATGGGGGGTTAATATGGTCCAGTATGTCCCAGTCCAACAACGCTACTTCCGGTGGCTACTACACGCAGCAGTCCGCTGTCGGCTCAGGCGCTGATAGCTTTGGACGACAGAACCCCGCAGCCTTTGTGGGCCAGCCTGTGTCGCAGGTGCACAATCCTGTCCCACTCCCAGACAAGAGTGGTGGAGATGGCTCGCCTTCAAGATGGTTTGGTGGAGATCTCAAGCGGAAACCACTTCGCCAGATAGACAGTCGCGTTTTGAGTCCTTCCTTAGCCATAGCCAGCAGTAGTGCCTCTGCCATCAAGAACAAGTTTATGAATGCACTGGGCTTTGGTGGCCCTGTGAAAAAGCCGCCAGGACTTCGAAACAAAGGTCAGAACCAATGTTTCATGAACGCTGTACTCCAGTGTCTCGCTCGCAGCCCTTACCTCGCGCAGTGCCTAGCAGTGGACGCTGCCAAAGAACTGGAGGGGACAGTGTCGGAGTCCCTGTTTCTCTCAACACTCTCAGAACTTCTCGACTTGGTAACCGCAGAGCCAGAAACCTTGGACTCCAATGTTCTGGACCCCACAGCATTTCGCCATGCAGCATCAGCATTGAACACAAACTTGGTTGCACCGTTGGGTCAGCCCCAGTCACAGCAGGATTCCGCAGAGTTTCTCATGTGGTTGCTAGACATGGTGCACAGCATTCTCAACAAGAACAGACAGGCACTTTCATGTTGTGAGTTGACACCGCTTGGGCATTTTTGAAATTTGAGAACAGAGTAAATTAGCCTCAGTAAAGAGAAGTTAGGTTAAGTTCTTATTTGGACATCTTATTTTTACAACTTTAGTGTTTTGGAGACTCTATTAATTTTATTAGTGTTGATACGGCCAAAAATAATAATAGGTTTGTTTTCGATGACATTGAGTTATTGACAAGGCCAACAAAATCAAGGTCAGTTATTTATTTAGTTTTTATTTTATAACTGAAGCTTTTTATTTGATTTACAATTACACTGACGCATGTGTCTTTTTATTGGCGAAAATAGTGCGAGCTGTGTCCCCCGAATGTCGGAGAAAAGTAACTTTACATATAAAGTCTGCATAATCGAGTTTTGTCAATGTCATTTTTGATTGAACATATTTCCAGGGGCAAAAATAAGTATAAAAACTATAACTTTTGAGGTCGGGAGGAGATAAAAGATCGGACTGGTAAATTGGAAACATTGAATTGTTGTTTTGGGCCTAATGCCTTGATTTCCCCAGATACTTGATCAGTTCCCTTCAGTGCTCTGGGGAATTAGTAGTAAATTGAAGTTAAAATTAGGATCAGTGGGGTTTAACAATAGTGATCCCTCACCAAAACCCACTTTGTAAAAACAGATAACATTAGTAATAATGACATAGCCTGTGTTCACTCAGACTCAGAGAGCACACAACTTGATTATGTCTTTCTTATACTGGAAACATCAGCTTTTATTGTGAATTTTATGTTCAACATTTCTCTTCACTTTGCAGGTGCCGACTCGGGGAATGGGGATGAGAGGTTTTCCAGTCCTCGTCTTGCCACGCTGCGCTTCATCTACGGAGACTTGACACCTGCCAAAGCAAAGGAGCTCAAAGACGTCTGCATGAGAGAGGTGCGTGTTTGGTAACAGTTGGCAGAATGGGAGTTCAATCAATATGAGGCTTATATCGCGCGTATTCCGTGGGTACAGTTCTAAGCGCAGGAATTTTTATTTTTTTATTTTTATTTTTTCCAATTTATATTGCGCACATATTCAAGGCGCAGGGATTTATTTATGCCGTGTGAGATGGAATTTTTTTACACAATACATCACGCATTCACATCAGCCAGCAGATCGCAGCCATTTCGGCGCATATCCTACTTTTCACGGCCTATTATTCCAAGTCACACGGGTATTTTGGTGGACATTTTTATCTATGCCTATACAATTTTGCCAGGAAAGACCCTTTTGTCAATCGTGGGATCTTTAACGTGCACACCCCAATGTAGTGTACACGAAGGGACCTCGATTTTTCGTCTCATCCGAAAGACTAGCACTTGAACCCACCACCTAGGTTAGGAAAGGGGGCAGAAAATTGCTAACGCCCTGACCCAGGGTCGAACTCGCAACCTCTCGCTTCCGAGCGCAAGTGCGTTACCACTCGGCCACCCAGTCCACAAAGCAGTTCAACGAGTCCATCGTGGACGCCTTGTTCATCGGCCCTGAGTTCAGTTTAAGCATTTGTTCATACTCATAGTCTGTTCATAGTTGCTTTTGTCTCTTAGTCTTTGTAACCTTCCTTCTGGAGTGAGCATGTCTTGCTCCATTTTAAGAGTAGTTCACTATCTTGTAGGGGCACGCATATTTGGTTTCTTGATTCACACGATCTTTTTGTCTTGGGCGCTGTGTGAAAACCAGTTGTCTCTGCATTCTCTGCTGCTTGTTTAGTAATTTGTTTTTAATACAAACAAACATACTTCTTAATGCAGAACTTGATTCTATTTCTAATGCATGTTCTGTTTTTATTCCAGATTGAGCTAGCCAATGGGCTGGAGAACGACTCCTACGCCGAGTCAATCCAGCGACTGTCTGACCTGGAGTGGCTGCTGCACAAGCAGTTCAACGAGTCCATCGTGGACGCCCTGTTCATCGGCCAGCTGGTGGAGGCCAACCTGTGCACGTCCAACAACCGCATCTCCGTCACCCTGCAGACGTTCAACGTTCTGCCCGTGCCCATGGCGGCCCCGCGCCCCGTGTCGGGCCTGGTGCTGCTGGAGGACTGCTTCACCGCCTTCTGTCACATCGAGCACCTGGTCAGCTCCGTCACCGCCAGGGACCACTTTGCCTGGGACGCCCAGCTCCTGCACCAAAACAAGGCCGGGGCTGCGACCGGCAGGATGGCCACACCGAAAGGTCAGACTGCCGGCAGGACTCGCAGTAGCTCAAGGTCGGCCTCTCAGTCCGCTGATTCCGCCCCCAAGTCTCCTCTCACTCGTGTTTCGTCAGCCGTGTCTCCCATCCCTGGGCAGCCAGACTTTGTCAACGATAGCGGCTTTTGTGACAACGTGTTCAAGACGTCAACGCCTATCCGCGATGCTGCTGGGAAGCTGGGTCCGTCGCCCAGTGACGTTCAGCGGCGGTGCTTACTGCGGCAGCTGCCCGAGTGCCTCATCATCCAGCTCATGCGCTTCCAGTACAGCGTGCAGCAGGGACGGCCTGCCAAGCTGCGCGCGCCTGTGAGTGTGCGTCTCAAGGGCCTTGACCTTGAAGCCCTGGTGTACGACACGGTGACACAACGCGAGGACCTGGCCGCCCCGGCTGGTGGAAGTTCCGCTCACTCTTACGATCTCTATGGGCTGTGTCTTCACCTGGGTGCCGACAGCACGCACCACGGCCACTACATCAGCTACTCCCTGGCCGCCGATGGCCGCTGGTATCGCTTTGACGATGAAACGGTCACCGAGGTCAACATGGAGTATGAACTGACAACCAAAGAAGTGCGTCAAAACGCGTACCTTCTCTTCTACAAAAGGGCAGCTAGCTAAAGAGTGTTCCAATGTGCTGAACCAAAACTTGGATATTTTCTTGTCGTTTGATGACGACAGATGATAGTTATTTTTAAAGTCCCAGCTGTGTGTTCATGTAGCTTTTAAGTTTTGTATTGCTGTGTGCAGCAGGAGTGTTGAGTGTTGCTGAAAGTAGTAAATACTTTCATCATGTGAACACATCAGATTTTTGCAATCTAGGGCGTCTGCGACAGGTTGATAGTCTAACTCCAGCATACTTGTTCTCCCGTTTTCAGGCAAAAGTTGTGGAATTTTCCCAGGCTTGATTGTGAAAAGTCAAAGATATGACACCAAAGATCAGTGGTGATTATCAATTGAAATGCTTCAAGTCCTCTCTTGGTGCTTTGTCTTCTCCCTTGGATCCTTACCAGCTATCCCTTTCAAAGATCAGTCCTCAGTAGTGTTGAGACCTTTCAGATGTGCAGAGGAGGAGGGTTTTGAGCATGTTGGGCTGACTTATGTGTTGTTTGGAAACACTGTTAGGGTTACGGATACAGTGAGCCCCCACCCCTTTTTATTACATGACTAAATATTTTAACATTGAGACAGGGAATCGAGACGAGGGTCGTGGTGTGTGTGTGTGTGTGTGTGTGTGTGTGTGTGTGTGTGTGTGTGTGTGTGTGTGTAGAGCGATTCAGAGTAAACTACTGGACAGATCTTCATGAAATTTGACATGAGAGTTCTTTGATGACGTCATATCCGGCTTTTTGTAAAAGTTGAGACGACACTGTCACACCCTCATTTTTTGATCAAATTGATTGAAATTTTGGCCAAGCAATCTTCGATGAAGGCCGGACTTTGGTATTGTATTTCAGCTTGGAGGCTTGAAAATTAATTGATGAATTTGCTCATTAAAGTTGTCATTAAAATTGATTTTTCGCAAACAGATTTAAAATTGATTGCATCGTATTCTTCATCACATTCTGAATCTAAAAATATATACATGCATATGGGTGAAAGTAGCCCGTCAATTGACTGAAATCCGTCAATCTGAAAATAAGTCTGACGGAAATTCCGTCAATCCGCAATTTGTTAAATTTTTTTTTTTTTTTAATTTTTAAAATTTTTTTTTTTAAACCAAACGAAACTACTTGCGGAACACGTTTTCGAACTGCTATAGTGAACCGGTTGCAGTTTGCCCGGAAACCGAAGCGCTTTTGCCCGTGCTCGCGGTAAACCCTGTAGGTGAGGTTTCTTTGCTTTCGGATTCGCTCTGCATCACGATAAAAAAAAAAGTTCTTATTGATGCTGGTCTAGCCAACAAATGGCGATGGGACTGGTTGGAGTTCATGAAACTAAAACTGTGTGTGATAAGTTTGGTGCTTGAAACTCAAGTGCTTTTCCTTGAGAACTTTGCACTATAAGAGATGCTACTGCTTAGTTGCTACTTTGTGCAGTGCTACGTCATGCTGTTTGCATGTGTGACATTCTGTTTCATCATTTCGTTCAATGCCTGTCTGGCAATGTAATATTTCGAACTTTTATTTCAGTTCTTCAGTTGTTCACTTTCTATTTCATGTAGTATGGCTGTTGTCAATGTTAATTGTTATCAATTGTGTCGTTGTGTTGGAAGATGCAAGTGTGAAAGGATACACAAGAAAAATGATTACTTTTGTGAATTGTTTTGATTTTGTTTACCCTTTTTACCATATCATTAGAATCTGAAGGTATTTTTTTGACCTGCATGATAGTGTATTTTTTTGCCAGGAAAGGCCACAACATCACAATGAATAATGCAAACATTCGTTTTCGGCCGGGGGGCGTTGCCCCCCTGGACCCCCTAACGGGGCCCTGCCCCGTACCCCGCCAGGGCCTGAGCGGCCCCTGGACCCCTGCCTCAAAAATTTTCAGTCAATTTGATTTTCCTAGGTTTCACCCATGCATGCACATATGTCATGTTTACTCTTAAAATGTGATTGCAATTAACGAAAATAGAATAATTAGTCTTACGATTAAAATTTAAGATATCGATTCAAAAATGATTTCATCTTATTCTTTATCATTTCCTGATTCCAAAAACATATAGATAGCTTGTATTCAAAACAAGCTCCGAAAGTTAACAACAATACAGAAAAGCGCGCTTTCCTGCTTAGCACAATACGCTACCGCGCTAAACTGGCTTGTCAATATCACTACGTTTTGCACGTGGAAGGTGAGCGATTTCCTTCACGCGGGGATTGACGGAGCGGCTGTACTCTCTTGGTGAAAAAATACAGTGTGTTCTGTGAGTTCGACAGCTTGACTAAATGTAGTAATTTCGCCTTACGCGACTTGTTTAAGACGTCACACAATCTGAGGAAATCAGGCCTTGCAAAGGAGGAGTTCTCATTAAAACAATGGAGGTCAATCAGGCCTAAAAAAAAAATAGGTGAGGTTACGGTAACCCGACCTACCCTATTTTTAGGGGCCGACCCTATAACTTTTTATTACGTTTGTCAAAAAAAGAAAAGAAAAAAAGAAAACGAGTGCAGAAAACGCAATGAAAGCGAAAGCGCCCGAGTCGCACACTTATGTCCCTGTCAAGTAGGTTTAATTTGTACACATTAGAAAAAAAAAAAGTAGAAAAAAAAAATGTGATTGCCTACCTTCCTACCCTATATTTTTTGGCTATGTTACCGTAACCACACCTATTTTTTTTTTTGGCCTTAACAGTGGTTAGATACAGAACATCTCAAAAAGCAAGGCCTTACAAGGGGGGAAGTCTTGAATTGCCATTAATAGAAATGATGATGTTCGAAAATAACTCTGTCAGGATTTGCAAGCGTTGTGGATGAGTTGCGCCCCTCTTTCGGGTGACAAACAGGAAACACGTGATCGACCAGTTAAAACCATGATCGCAGCAAAATAACTAACTGACACCAATGTGTATGAGGGCAGGGGGGAGAGGTTCCACTGAATAAGCTGTCACTGAGTTTTCTATATATATGTAACCATGTTTTTGCACAGGTGTTAAAAGTTAGGCAAAAAAAAAAATAGGTCTGTTTACGGTAACATAGGCCAAAAAAAGGTCGGTAGGTCGGGATTTTTTTTTTTTTTCTCCAAAAAACCCATATTTTTACGTTATTTTTTTAATTTTTTTATTCCCCCCCCCCCCCCCCCAAATGCCCCCCCCCAAAAAAAGTCTAGGGTCGCGCGAAAAAAATAGGGTCGGTCGGGTTACCATAAACAGACTTTTTTTTTTGGCCTTAGAATTGACATTCAATGATTCATGCAGAAAGAAAACTTCCTGGGATCTCTGCCTTAACCTTGCTTTACCCGCTGCTTGAGTTGCTACATGTCCAACTGTATTGCACTTAGGAGTGAGGTCTGGAATTAGATGCTTTGTTTAAACATGTGTGCATTCCTTCCTGTGTGAACGATCATGTCAGCCATCACAGGTCTGTCCAGTGATGGCGTTAATATTTTTTCAAACTGGTACACAAACTTTTATAATGAAAACTATCCAGAAAAAAAGGTAGGCTGGTCATTGGAACCAGTAAGAATCCATCTCAGAGTACTGGTTTTGTTGTTTTACTAGCAAAAAAAACGGTAGTTCTAAAAATCAACCGGTAGGTTATACCGGCAGCCAATTATTTTTCGATATTTTCTCATTTCAACCGGTAAAATAAATTACTGGTTAACGCCGATACTGGGTCTGTCAAGGCTTTTAGTTTGACAAGGAATGAGAGCACCCTTCCTCTTGCAATGAGAGCACCCTTCCTCTTGCACTTGTACACATACCCACACCCACCAGCCTGGTGCAATTCTGTGCAAAGTGGGAATTTTATGCTGAATGGATTCAACTGGTGTCGTGAAGCCTGTGCTGCGACTTCTGTCTTGTGTGTGGCGCACGTTATATGTCAAAGCAGCACCGCCCTGATATGGCCCTTCGTGGTCGGCTGGGCGTTAAGCAAACAAACAAACAAACAGATTCAACTGGTGTCGGGAGCTAAATTAATTCAACACAAAATTCCCACTGTGTGTAGAAAGCATTGAGGTTGTTGTATTTTGGTTTGTGTTGAGGATGAAAGGCGGTGTTATCCCATGTAGAGGCATGGACAGATGTGTGGTGCCAGACATGATGCCTTGCATGAGGAGGATGTAGTATGAGTACTGTTTGTGCCATATCTCTCTTTAACGTCAGCTGATTGGTGAAAATGTCAACATTTCTGGTTTGCTCATTCTAATGAGTTCATGTTGTCAAAACAGATCTTAATCATTATGATGAATACTTGTAGGCTGGCCTGGTGCTAGGACTGACTGGCTGCTGTGTAGTGTATACAAAATATACCACATAGACATTGTAAACAAGCACATTCATACTCAGTCATACTCATAGCCTTGGTTCTATACAGTATACGCAATAGAGCGTACAGATGATTGGAAAAGTGTGCTTTACTCTATAAGTCTTTCCCTTTTTGACTCACATGCGAAGCAAAAGTGAGTCTATGTACTCACCCGAGTCGTCCGTCCGTCCGGAAAACTTTAACGTTGGATATTTCTTGGACACTATTCAGTCTATCAGTACCAAATTTGGCAAGATGGTGTATGATGACAAGGCCCAAAAAAACATACATAGCATCTTTACCTTGCTTCAAGGTCAAGGTCGCAGGGGCCATAAATGTTGTCTAAAAAACAGCTATTTTTCACATTTTTCCCATTTTCTCTGAAGTTTTTGAGATTCAATACCTCACCTATATATGATATATAGGGCAAAGTAAGCCCCATCTTTTGATACCAGTTTGGTTTACCTTGCTTTAAGGTCAAGGTCACAGGAGCTCTTCAAAGTTGGATTGTATACATATTTTGAAGTGACCTTGACCCTGAACTATGGAAGATAACTGTTTCAAACTTAAAAATTATGTGGGGCACATGTTATGCTTTTATCATGAGACACATTTGGTCACATATGATCAAGGTCAAGGTCACTTTGACCCTTATGAAATGTGACCAAAATAAGGTAGTGAACCACTAAAAGTGACCATATCTCATGGTAGAAAGAGCCAATAAGCACCATTGTACTTCCTATGTCTTGAATTAACAGCTTTGTGTTGCATGACCTTGGATGACCTTGACCTTGGGTCAAGGTCACATGTATTTTGGTAGGAAAAATGTGTAAAGCAGTTCTTAGTGTATGATGTCATTGCTAGGTTTAGTTATTTGACCTTGACCCTGAAGGTCAAGGTCATGTAAAGGTCAAGCATGTGAGTCGTATGGGCTTTGCCCTTCTTGTTTAACAATTTTTTTACCTCTCCGCAGAATGCATAATACTGACTATACTACTTGAACGTACCAACCATTAACCTGAGGCTGATGGGTTAGGGGTTTGAATCAGTGAATTTGAATCGCCGGTCACATGATCCATTTTGCAAACTGGTACAACAAAAAAAAGTCTGTTTACGGTATCCCGACCGACCGACCCTATTTTTTCGCGCGACCCTAGACTTTCTTTTGGCATTTGGTAAAGAAGAAAAAAAGAGAAAAAATCCCGACCTACCGACCCTATTTTTTTTGCCTATGTTACCGTAAACAGACTATTTTTTGTTGTTGGCCTTATGATGTACAGCTTTCACAACGCTTAGCTGCTATGAGACTTCTGGCCACACAGATTTATGACAGTAACTTGTGCTAAAAACTATGACATTAAGCAGCAGTTAACATCTGTAGTAAACTATTTCAAACAAATCAGTGTGTGGCTCTGTTTTTGAAGTGCTTGATTCAAAGAGCTCCCCATTTCTTGAGGTCAATTAGGATCTTGTCCCTTGCTGCATGTGATTGTAGATGTTGTATGATGTGTGGTGTGAAAACAACCATGACAGATTCAATTTCATGAAAATTACAATGGATGAAATGAGCAGAACCTGACAACAAAAGCCCCTCAACCTGTAGAACTTCAGGCTTGTTACGTCATTAAACTCCCCCCGCGGGTTAGGTGGAAAAATTTACCCGATGCTCCCCAGCATGTCGTACCAAATTTACACGAGTTGTTTTTTTAAATATTGAACTGCGAGCGAAAGCGAGCTGTTCACTATTTGAAAAAGCAACGAGTGTAAATCTGGTACGACACAGCAAGCCATGTAGTATTCTGTTTATCCTACATACTGTACTTGCGTGTATTTTACTGAAAATGTCCTGCAGTCGAGGCTAAATTGAAGACGCTTGATTTGGAACCTCGATCTCTTCTAAAGCCTCCTGCAATCTATTACACGTCAAAGCAAAGAAACGTCACTCTGAAAGTGTGGCGTGACGTGTTAGTTCTAAAGATTCATCGAGGGTAATTAGCGAGCGCAAGTTTTGTTTCTATAATGACGTTTGTCTCGGTGACTTTGGCATCATAAACAGTGGAAAAACAGGTCCCTGCCAGACTTGCTTGACATGACCTCATTTACATGATATACACACGTGTGATTTGAACGATTATTATCTCACGGGTGTCTCTCCCACGTATGTAGGATAAATTGTACTACGTTGCAAGCCCCTGGAGCAAATTTTTGATTAGTGCTTTTGTGAACAAGAAACAATTGACAAGTGGCTCTATCCCATCTCCCCTCTTTCCCCGCCGCGATATAACCTTTGTGGTTGAAAACGACATTAAACACCAAATAAAGAAAGAATTCAATTTCATGAAAATTACAATGGATGAAATGAGCAGAACCTGACAACAAAAGCCCCTCAACCTGTAGAACTTCAGGCTTGTTACGTCATTAAAGCACTTGTGTCAAGTAGACTGATACTGCTGAGCATGACTCAAGCAATGAAGCAAGTAAGAGGACACACACACAAACAACCACTCACTTATTTTCAGGGCTTTAATACCATGTAAGCATCGCCATATAACTGGCATTGACGCCCCCTGCGGGTTAGGGGGAAGAATTTACCCGATGCTCCCCAGCATGTCGTAAGAGGCGACTAACGGATTCTGTTTCTCCTTTTACCCTTGTTAAGTGTTTCTTGTATAGAATATAGTCAATTTTTGTAAAGATTTTAGTCAAGCAGTATGTAAGAAATGTTAAGTCCTTTGTACTGGAAACTTGCATTCTCCCAGTAAGGTCATACATTGTACTACGTTGCAAGCCCCTGGAGCAAATTTTTGATAAGTGCTTTTGTGAACAAGAAACAATTGACAAGTGGCTCTATCCCATCTCCCCCCTTTCCCCGTCGCGATATAACCTTCGTGGTTGAAAACGACGTTAAACACCAAAGAAAGAAGGAAAGAACTGGCATTGACTGAAAGAATAGATCTAAATTGTGAATAAACTTAACTTTGTTTTGCTTTGAATAATGTACAATACAATACAATAACTTTATTAATCTCTAAAAGAGAAATTAATGTATTGTATTTATAGTTTATACTCTTAGGATTCTTGTTATTATTATCATGGCAGCATATTATTATACTGTAAATTCAGCATTCTATTTTTCATTTCAGGGTAATTGTTTTCCTACTTACCCCCCGCGGGTTACGGGGAAGAATTTACCTGATGCTCCCCAGCATGTCGTAAGAGGCGACTAACGGATTCTGTTTCTCCTTTTACCCTTGTTAAGTGTTTCTTGTATAGAATATAGTCAATGTTTGTAAAGATTTTTGTCAAGCAGTATGTAAGAAATGTTAAGTCCTTTGTACTGGAAACTTGCATTCTCCCAGTAAGGTAATACATTGTACTACGTTGCAAGCCCCTGGAGCAAATTTTTGATTAGTGCTTTTGTGAACAAGAAACAATTGACAAGTGGCTCTATCCCATCTCCCCCCTTTCCCCGTCGCGATATAACCTTCGTGGTTCAAAACGACGTTAAACACCAAATAAAGAAAATGTTTTCCTACTTTGTTTCTGTTTTGTGCATCTTCCCTATTCTGTGCAAGTTTCTTCTTACAATGTGTGTATACTATGAATTATTCCTTTTCTTTTGCAAGTGTTTCTGTTATTCAATATCTGCAATTTGATGTACATACTTAGAAACAAATTAGATGGGAAAGATGAGCAGCTATACTATCAAGTAATATAATATCCACAGTTAAGTCAGATGACTTTTGATTGTATTGTCTGGGTTGTGAAGCAACTTTCTACTCCGAACAGTCGGATGTTTTGCTTTGATCAGTTTTTGTGATTATGTGCCTCTGATTTAGTTCTGCAAGTTCACATCCAAAACACTAACAGCTGTGAAAAAACTATGAAGTGTGTAGGCTGACTTCCAGATCACTGCTAGTGGTACTCGTTAATCACTCAAGATGGGCAACTCGTTAACGTAAGCACTCAAGATAGGCAACTCGTTAACTTAATCACTCAAGATAGGCAACTCGTTAACTTAATCACTCAAGATAGGCAACTCGTTAACTTAATCACTCAAGATGGGCAACTTAATCACTCAAGATGGGCAACTTAATCACTCAAGATGGGCAGCATGTTTTCAGTAGTGCTCCTCATAATCATATGTGTCTAGGCATTAAAGAATGACAGTCTATAATTGATTGCCTTGCTACATTGCTCTGTAAGCCAACAATGGAATTAATGTCAACAATGTATTGCCATTGCTTATGTTCACACAAACTTTGGCTGTCTTGATGGCAACTTGGTGCATGAACCACATGTATGATTGGAGGTAGGGTCTGCAGTGTTGTTTGATGAAGGGAGGAGGGTGGTGGGTACTGGTGATTTCAGTTTACATGTAGCAGTGCAGCATTGTTATTTGGCATGTGATTGTGACAGCTAAATTAAATTTAAGGAATCTCCCATCCTCGAACATGTATGTGAAATGTGAATCTGAAAACTCCAGGTTTTGCCTGAAAGAGTACAAGCAGTTAATTTTCATTTTCATAACTTTATTGTCCCATCGCTGGGAAATTTGGTTCGCTTCCTCCCAGTGGAAATGTAGCAGCAACAGAGTCGCGCTACCCATAGGATCACAAGTCCAGTGCTCTACCACCCCCCGCGGGTTAGGGGGAAGAATTTACTCGATGCTCCCCAGCATGTCTTAAGAGGCGACTAACGGATTCTGTTTCTCCTTTTACCCTTGTTAAATGTTTCTTGTATAGAATATAGTCAATGTTTGTAAAGATTTTAGTCAAGCAGTATGTAAGGAATGTTAAGTCCTTTGTATTGGAAACTTGCATTCTCCCAGTAAGGTAATATATTGTACTACGTTGCAAGCCCCTGGAGCAAATTTTTGATTAGTGCTTTTGTGAACAAGAAACAATTGACAAGTGGCTCTATTCCCTCTCTCCGTCGCGATATAACCTTCGTGATTGAAAACGACGTTAAACACCAAATAAAGAAAGAAAGTGCTCTACCATTTCCAATGGAAATAAGCTCAACAGACTGGTTTAGATTCATTTTCTTCCTTGGTGAACAAATTCATAATGAATAATTATATCGGAAGACAATTGTATACAGCTGTAGCATCTGAATGATGTAGATAGTGTTAAATAATGTTTGTTACTATACATATAAATGAATAAATTCAGCTTGGAATGTTTGTAAATTGAGATATTATTGTTGTATGATGAATGGATGAAATTGAGTGTGTGAAGTGCAGAATTATGACCGTGATAATCGTTTTTGATACACACACACAACACACACACACACACACACACACATGCACACACACACATATGCTTATATAAAGACACATTATATTATACATGAACACATTTGCATACAAACATTCAAGATGGATGCAAGTCTTGGAATAAAGCAAAGAAAAACAAGAAGTGTGACACTACAGATTATCGAAGATAACAGGAAAAGAAGAATAAATCAAGCACACATTTTTCATTAAACCAGTGTTCCAATACAACTACTGCTTGAGTAAATTATGATTCATGCATAAATTCTTGAATCTAACGATAAATTTATTTTCTATAAATGAAATCAAGCCGATTCCCTTTCCAAAGATGTCATCATTTATCGTGTTACTGTTGACAACTGTGAAACAGAGTACCTTGCAGTAACTCTTTCCAGTATCAAGTGTTTACTTTAGTCTGCTGAAAATAAAAGATATATATATATACCCCCGCGGGTTAGAGGGATGAATTTACCCGATGCTCCCCAGCATGTCGTAAGAGGCGACTAACGGATTCTGTTTCTCTTTTTACCCTTGTTAAGTGTTTCTTGTATAGAATATAGTCAATTTTTGTAAAGATTTTAGTCAAGCAGTATGTAAGAAATGTTAAGTCCTTTGTACTGGAAACTTACATTCTCCCAGTAAGGTAATACATTGTACTACGTTGCAAGCCCCTGGAGCAAATTCTTGATTAGTGCTTTTGTGAACAAGAAACAATTGACAAGTGGCTCTATCCCATCTCCCCCCTTTCCCCGTCGCGATATAACCTTCGTGGTTGAAAACGACGTTAAACACCAAATAAAGAAATAAAGAAAGAAAGTTGCAAGCCCTTGGAGCAATTTTTTGATTACATAATTTAGTGCTTTTGTGAACAAGAAACAATTAACAAGTGGCTCTATCCCATCTCCCCCCCTTTCCCCGTCGATATAACCTTCATGGTTGAAAACGAGGTTAAACACCAAATAAAGAAAGAAAGAAAAGATATATACATATTCTCCACCATCTTAAGTTTCAAATTAACATTGCACAAGTGTACATTCATACTACTTTCTACATTTTTAGGGTCTATGTGTCAGGAACGTTGTAGTTCCTGTCCACAATGTGTTAAGCTTGTTTTCTATCATAGGAAAACAGAAAATAGGTCACAAACTTCATCAAGGATGTTCAACAGAAAATTTTTCCCAGACACCGACGTCTGCAGAGTAGTCCAAGGGAGAGAATCTCGTCAGCTAATGCGCCGGACGTGTTGGGAGTCGTGTCCCTTGATCCAGTTCAGTTGCCCTTAGATTCATGTCAACAAAAGCGGGGTCTGGGCTTTGACTCGATAACTTTAAAACTTTGGCGCATGCACGACTGACATTATTGACAAAGAAGTGTTGGTACACTGTCAATTCTGCACAATGGCTACGGCTGAGGCTGTACAGGTGAGTCAGTGTTTGTTGTGCCAGCTTACGCGAGTTGCTCAGTGTTCAATGGTTGGGAGTGCGTGCAGTAATACTTGTGCTTGCTTGAAAAGAATGTTTTTGTGCCGCGTTTCGTAAGACATGCTAGGTCAGACCTCTCAGCTTTCCGATTGTTGAGAGAGAGAGAGAGAGAGAGAGAGAGAGAGAGAGAGAGAGAGAGAGAGAGAGAGAGAGAGAGAGAGAGGAGAGAGAGAGAGAGAGAGAGAGAGAGAGAGAGAGAGAGAGAGAGAGAGAGAGAGAGAGAGAGAGAGAGAGAGAGAGACACACACACACACCGTCACACACACACACACACACACACACACACACACACACACACACACACACACAGATAAGTAAGGTAAGCAGAAAGACAGACAAATGCACTAAACTACCCACTCACACATTGGTACCCCCCCCTCCCCCCACCCCCCCCCCCTGCTTACACTCACACTTCCTCCCCAAACCCCAACTCCACGCCCAGACACACACACACACATACACACACACACACACACATACACACACACACACACACACACACACACACACACACACACTTAACACACAGCGTGATAGAACACCAAGTAACCGTCGGTAACATCAGCACGGTTTAAGTATTCTATTTAAACGGCGTGAAACCTCAGAAGAATGAAAATATCATACATTTTAGGATTACATCGTTGTTCTTATAACAATTTAAAAAAAACATCTTATTGAATCGCAAGAAGCGCATGCGTATACGAATCCTCATCAACACTATCCCAATACCCAATGGCTTTTATGCTATGTGGGGGCGTATTCGATTTTGTTGACGAGTGCTGGAGACCATGGGTTCGAATCTCGGCTGAGCCTGATGGGACAAGGGTGCAGATTTGTTCTAATTTCCCATGTCTTTTTCTTCTTCTTCTTCTTCTTCTTCTTCTTCTTCTTCTTCTTCTTCTTCTTCTTCTTCTTCTTCTTCTTCTTCTTCTTCTTCTTCTTCTTCTTCTTCTTCTTCTTCTTCTTCTTCTTCTTCTTCTTCTTCTTCTTCTTCGTTCATGGGCTTAGACTCCCACGTTCAGTGTTTTTAGCACGAGTGGATTTACGTGTATGACCGTTTTTACCCTGCCATTCAGGCAGCATACGCCGATTTCGGTGGAGGCATGCTGGGAGAGAGAGAGAGAGAGAGAGAGAGAGAGAGAGAGAGAGAGAGAGAGAGAGAGAGAGAGAGAGAGAGAGAGAGAGAGAGAGAGAGAGAGAGATTAACGATTAACGAGTTTATTGCATTTAGGCAACATGCCCCTTGCAATGGGGGGAAAAACGTGGCAAAAACAACGTCAAGGACAAACATAAATGTAATACTGGTGGACTATCTAGTCCATCAGAAAAAGTAATTGTGATGTTATATAATATGTACATTACAATGACGGCCATAGCCGGTTAAATAGTGTAGTTAAGTTGTCGCCTTTTCTGCTATTGTTCAGGATTTGCAATCAGCTCTTGTCTAAGTTTTAAACAATCAAAAATAAATGATGCCAGCATTTCCTGATTTTCAATATTCATTAAGTTGACAAAATTTCTAGCTCTCAAACAATTATTGAATAGAATGTTTAAAGAAAACTGTTGTCTTATATTTGAATAGGCTTGGCAGGCGAAGATGAAATGAATTTCATCCTCCTCCGCCAGACCACACAAGGGACATAATTCCAATCGTCTATTTACATTGTATCTGTGCCTGTTGCAATATAAGTCGTTTATGCCAACTCTAAATCGGACCAGAACGTCTCTATAACGTCTAATATGCAAACTTGATAAGTAATGTTCATACTGTAAAATAGTTTTGAAGCTTCGATAGGTCACAAATCGTTCACTATCAAATAACTTTGCATGCCAGTCTTGTTGATAGCAATCGAGCAAACGCTGCTTAAGCATCTTCAAAAAGCCAGTTTTATTACCGACCTGCTGCTCAATCCAAGAATAGCCAAAACCCAGGCGAAACACATGGTTTTTAATGTCACTAGCCCAAGTCTTAATCCCTCTTTCCTCTAAACGTTTAAGATGATCGTAAATTGCTCTTGGAATTCTATGGGAAGGCATTTCTAATAGTTTTAGCCAGTATTTAATTGCTTTCATAAGGGAATTAATAAAAAGTGGGTGTCTGCCCAATTCACCATATATCATGGTATTAGGCGTTTTCTGACTCACTGATAAGAGTTTCTTGCATGCATACATTTGGACCCGTTCAATTTCCGCAATTTCTTTTACACCCCATATTTCGGACGCATACAAAAGAGCAGGCTGAACTTGGAGGTCGAACAAACGCAAAAATACTTTTATATCATTACATTCTATTCTCCATAATGCCCGTAAAATATCCATCACTTTTTTCTTTGCTCGTGCAGCGATTTGCTCCATTGCTGTACATATTGAAAGTTTAGTTGTCAGTGTAAAGCCTAAGTAAGTGTAAGAGTTAACCACTTCTAGTAGATCACCGTTTAAATACCATTTCTCACGCGCTGCTAGGTAGCCTCCCTTGCGGAATACCATCACTTTAGTCTTACTAAGGTTGACTGACAGTCCCAGTCTACCGGAGGCCCTAGCAAGCACATTTAACTGGTTCTGCAGGCCAACAACCGTGTGTGAAACAAGGGCTAAATCATCTGCAAATAGCAAAGCGAAAATTTCTTCTATTAGGTTAGATAAAGTGATGCCATGTCTTCCGTCTCTTTTTAATTCTTCAGCAACCTCGTTAACAAATAGGGCAAAAATTTTCGGTGACAATAAACAGCCTTGTTTCAGACCGATTGGTGATCCAAAGAACTCTGTATAGTCCTGACCAGCTCTGACGCAGCAGAGAACATTTTCATACATGCTCTTTAAAATTTTAAGCATTTTTCTAGACAATCCTTTCCGGCATAAGCATGCCCATAGCTTGTTTCTATTAATAGAATCGAATGCCCGACGGTAATCTATGAAAGCAACAAAAACCTTTTTATTTTGCGCTAAACTTTTCTGGATTATAGTGTAAAGTGAGAAAATGTGATCAACAGTCGAGTATCCGGCTCTAAAGCCTGCTTGTTCTTCTACAATTTGTTCAGTTTCTTCCATCCACTGCGTCAGCCGCTTGTTCAAAATGTGCGTGAATATTTTACTGACAACACTAACAAGAGAAACACCTCTATAATTTCCCGGATCGTCTGTGTCCCCTTTTTTGAAAATAGGCACAAGAGAGAGAGAGAGAGAGAGAGAGAGAGAGAGACACACGCACACACATACACACACACACCGTGACACACACACACACCGTGACACATACACCGTGACACACACACACACACACACACACACACACACACACACACACACACACACACACACACACACACAGAGAGATAAGCTAAGCAGAAAGACAGACACATACACTCAACTACTGATCCACTCAGACATTGGTATTATGTCATCGATGAGTTGGTGGGTAAAGTACACTAACATATCCAGCATGCGTGCCCCGAAAACGGAGTGTGGCTGTCTGATAACTGGGAGAAGATCGGTACGTTCATACACGTAAAAAGCCCATACGAGTGAACGTCAGTGAGACCTGCATCCAATGAATACAGAAGAAAATTAAGAAGAAAACGACGATTCTTGGTCTTCTTCTTGTTCTTAATAATAATAACTGGGCATTTCTAAGTGCCTTCTTCTTCTTCTTCTGCGTTCGTGGTCTGAAACTCCCACGTACACTCGTGTTTTTTGCACGAGTGGAATTTTACGTGTATGACCGTTTTTTACCCCGCCATTTAGGCAGCCATACGCCGTTTTCGGAGGAAGCATGCTGGGTATTTTCGTGTTTCTATAACCCACCGAACTCTACATGGATTACAGGATCTTTTTCGTGCGCACTTGGTCTTGTGCTTGCGTGTACACACGGGGGTGTTCGGACACCGAGGAGAGTCTGCACACAAAGTTGACTCTGAGAAATAAATCTCTCGCCGAACGAGGGGACGAACTCGATCACGCTGACAGCGGCCAACTGGATACAAATTTTATCCAGGGCGCTACCGACTGAGCTACATCCCCGCCCCTTCTAAGTGCCTAACCTATGGTTTTAGGCCCTTTACAAAAGAACATATACAGAATAGAACAATTAAATGTACAACCTACATAAGACAATTAACCACACGGACAAAAATCACCACATGGACTGTTCACACAATATTCATATATGTTTTGCACACTATATAAACACACATTCTTCTTCTTGTTCTTCTCGTTCTCTTTGTTCTTGTTCTTCTTGTTCGTGTTCTTCTCGTGTTCTTCTTGTTTCTGTTGTTCTTCGTTGTACTTCTTTTTGTTCTTCAGTCCAGTTCTTGTCCTTGTTTTTGTTTCTGCATAACAGAGCCTGCAGGATGAGTTCCGCAAGGTGATGGACCAGGCTAAGACGACCCAAACAAGCCTGCAGCAGCTGCGCAGCGCCAAGAAGGAGGCTGACGTCACCAAGCGACGTCAGGAGGTGCTCAAAAGTCTTAAGACAGTGCAGACTTCCATGGAACAGGTAGGATGTAAACTCGTGTGTTTGTAGCTACTACAAGAACAAGAACAAATACTTTATTGTCCGTTAAAAAAAGTCAGAAGTCAGAAGTCAAAAGTCAGAAGTCAGAAGTCAGAAGTCAGAAGTCAAAAGTCAAAAGTCAGAAGTCAGAAGTCAGAAGTCAGAAGTCAAAAGTCAAAAGTCAAAAGTCAAAAGTCAAAAGTCAGAAGTCAGAAGTCAAAAGTCAAAAGTCAAAAGTCAAAAGTCAAAAGTCAAAAGTCAGAAGTCAGAATGTAAACACAGGGTCCATTGCGAAAGGGTACGTCGAGGTAGGAAATAACCATTCTCACTGCCACCAACTGAGAAGGTTATTTCCCTTTGACCATTAATAAGTCACTCTTAATCTTAATCCACCAATAACTCCCTAACCGTGTGTTTGACTGGTCTCAATTTTTGTAAGGACCGTCTCAGGAATGTATAGAACCTGTTCACCAAGTTTGGTGACGATCGGTCCGTTCATTCTTGAGATCTATATGCGAACACAAACACACAAACACACAAACAAACAAACAAACACATCCAGTGAAACCTATACACACCCCTATACCGGGGGTGTAACAAACAAACAAACACATCGAGCGAATCCTATACACACCCCTATACCGGGGGTGTAATAAGCCACGTGGACTATGTCACAACTGTGTTTGTACTCATGTGCTGGTAAATGTGTGTCTTTATGAGGACATGCCAAACAAGGAGGCATGAGGTAGAGGGTCACCATGGGGGGGGGGGGGGGGGGGGGGGGGGGGTGGGGGGGGGTGGGGGGGGGGGGGGTCTGTGCACGTGCACGTTGAGGCCAAAAGTGCCATGCACGGTGATCCACGGTGCACGTTACGAAAAAGCTCCATGCACGGTGAACGCCGGACCTCTGTGCACGGTGCACGCTACGAGAATTTCCCCATTCCCATGCACGTTACGTCCAAAAAGCCCATTCCCGGTGCATGTGGTAAAGCATCGCCCCCCTCGATCGAGGTATAGCAAAATGTAAGGATCTGAGAAGCAAAGGGAAGTAAGCGCTATAAACGCATACGACATGTGCAACTGGAGTGTTATGTTATGTAAGGTCAAAAAAAAAAATAGGTGTGGTTACGGTAACATAGCCCCCAAAAAAATAGGGTAGGAAGGTAGACAATCACTTTTTTTTTAAAACCTTTTTTTTCTAATGTGTACACATTAAACCTACTTGACAGGGAAATAAGTGTGCGACTCGGGCGATTTTGCTTTCATTGCGTTTTCTGCACTCGGTTTTTTTTGTTGTTTTTTTTGTTTTGACAAATGTAATAAAAAGTTATAGGGTCGGCCCCTAAAAATAGGGTAGGTCGGGTTACCGTAACCACACCTATTTTTTTTTTAGGCCTTATGTTATATGAAGTCTTATATCGCGCGCGTATCTCCAGACTCGGACTCAAGGCGCAGGGATCTATTTATGCCGTGTGAGATGGAATTTTTTACACAATACATCACGCATTCACATCGACCAGCAGATCGCAGCCATTTCGGCGCATATCCTACTTTTCACGGCCTATTATTCCAAGTCACACGGGTATTTTGGTGGACATTTTTTAATCTATGCCTATACAATTTTGCCAGGAAAGACCCTTTTGTCAATCGTGGGATCTTTAACGTGCACACCCCAATGTAGTGTGTGAGAGTTAGGCAGAACCAGTTTCATGGCACCTGAGAGAATAACACAAATTAAAAAAACAACAACAACAACTTTCAGCCTCTTTCATGTCCTGGTCTATTTTTGACTTTATCACCAGGAAATGCCAAACCAGGAGTCATCAGGTAGACGGTGGACCCCCCCCCCCCCCCCACCCTTTAGACTCCCCAATTTAAGACCTTGCTTTATCAGCTTTTCTGTTAACACCGTCCTTCCTTTTACTGTCTTTCGTTATAATGATTATGTAACGTTTATTAGGTTATTAATAGATTTGGTTTATTTAGACGAATTGTTCAGCCGTTACCGCCTTACATTGAAATGTCCATGCAGGAACACCACAATAACTTGAGCTTCTAGCTTGTTGCTGTTACCTGTGTATTTTGTATACATGTCATGATTGTAACTTTTGTTAAAATAAACTTATGTTTAAACCAACACCGTCTGTAAATTGACCTTCACTTAAATTGACCTTCACTTAAATTGACCTTCACTTAAATTGACCTTCACTTAAATTGACCTTCACTGAAAGACTCCTTCCTTGTCAAGACCTATTTTTCTCACATTTTTGAAAAGTCTTAAAAGGGGGGTTCTATTTTGGTCACATGTAAACTATTTTTCCACTGTCGAATCCTCCCTGCATAGTGTGATGACAGTGTTTATTGTACTGTTTGTTCCTAGCTGCAGCACGACATGCATTGTGTGATGGCAGTGTTTATTGTACCGGTTGTTCCTAGCTGCAACACGACATGCATTGTGTGATGACAGTCTTTATTGTACTGTTTGTTCCTAGCTGCAACACGACATTGCATTGTGTGATGACAGTCTTTATTGTACCGGTTGTTCCTAGCTGCAACACGACATGCATTGTGTGATGGCAGTCTTTATTGTACCGGTTGTTCCTAGCTGCAAAACGACATGCATTGTGTGATGACAGTCTTTATTGTACCGGTTGTTCATAGCTGCAACACGACATGCATTGTGTGATGACAGTCTTTATTGTACCGGTTGTTCATAGCTGCAACACGACATGCATTGTGTGATGACAGTCTTTATTGTACCGGTTGTTCATAGCTGCAAAACGACATGCATTGTGTGATGACAGTCTTTATTGTACCGGTTGTTCCTAGCTGCAAAACGACATGCATTGTGTGATGACAGTCTTTATTGTACCGGTTGTTCATAGCTGCAAAACGACATGCATTGTGTGATGCCAGTCTTTATTGTACCGGTTGTTCGTAGCTGCAAAACGACATGCATTGTGTGATGACAGTCTTTATTGTACTGTTTGTTCCTAGCTGCAACACGACATGCATTGTGTGATGACAGTCTTTATTGAACCGGTTGTTGCTAGCTGCAACACGACATTGCATTGTGTGATGACAGTCTTTATTGTACCGGTTGTTCCTAGCTGCAACACGACATGCATTGTGTGATGACAGTCTTTATTGTACCGGTTGTTCATAGCTGCAACACGACATTGCATTGTGTTATGACAGTCTTTATTGTACCGGTTGTTCCTAGCTGCAACACGACATGCATTGTGTGATGGCAGTCTTTATTGTACCGGTTGTTCCTAGCTGCAAAACGACATGCATTGTGTGATGACAGTCTTTATTGTACCGGTTGTTCATAGCTGCAACACGACATGCATTGTGTGATGACAGTCTTTATTGTACCGGTTGTTCATAGCTGCAACACGACATGCATTGTGTGATGACAGTCTTTATTGTACCGGTTGTTCATAGCTGCAAAACGACATGCATTGTGTGATGACAGTCTTTATTGTACCGGTTGTTCATAGCTGCAAAACGACATGCATTGTGTGATGACAGTCTTTATTGTACCGGTTGTTCATAGCTGCAAAACGACATGCATTGTGTGATGACAGTCTTTATTGTACCGGTTGTTCATAGCTGCAAAACGACATGCATTGTGTGATGACAGTCTTTATTGTACTGTTTGTTCCTAGCTGCAACACGACATGCATTGTGTGATGACAGTCTTTATTGTACCGGTTGTTCCTAGCTGCAACACGACATGCATTGTGTGATGACAGTCTTTATTGTACCGGTTGTTCCTAGCTGCAGCACGACATGCAATGTGTGATGACAGTCTTTATTGTACCGGTTGTTCCTAGCTGCAACACGACATGCATTGTGTGATGACAGTCTTTATTGTACCGGTTGTTCCTAGCTGCAGCACGACATGCATTGATTGATGACAGTCTTTATTGTACCGGTTGTTCCTAGCTGCAACACGACATGCATTGTGTGATGACAGTCTTTATTGTACCGGTTGTTCATAGCTGCAACACGACATGCATTGTGTGATGACAGTCTTTATTGTACCGGTTGTTCATAGCTGCAACACGACATGCATTGTGTGATGACAGTCTTTATTGTACCCGTTGTTCATAGCTGCAAAACGACATGCATTGTGTGATGACAGTCTTTATTGTACCGGTTGTTCCTAGCTGCAAAACGACATGCATTGTGTGATGACAGTCTTTATTGTACGAATACGAATACGAATACGAATACTTTATTATCTCATACAGAGAAATTTCAGTGTGGTGCACATTAAAAGACAAAACAAATAATAAGACAACAGATAAAAATACCATACGAAGCATACTACACTCGCGCACGCATATGTACACTAACAGGAATAGTAACATGATTCCAAATAGGTTAATTGCCGTCAGCTTTAGCTAAAAATTTACCGCTAAAAACTATCATTATCACAGGACTAGATATGTCATTGAACAATATTTATCACAGGACTAGTCATTCGAGGGTTATCACACTCAGCATAAGGGTGCACATCAAAGAATATAAAAAATATTCATCACAGTTATCAGTGCATTGTACCGGTTGTTCATAGCTGCAAAACGACATGCATTATGTGATGACAGTCTTTATTGTACCGGTTGTTCCTAGCTGCAAAACGACATGCATTGTGTGATGACAGTCTTTATTGTACCGGTTGTTCATAGCTGCAAAACGACATGCATTGTGTGATGACAGTCTTTATTGTACTGTTTGTTCCTAGCTGCAAAACGACATGCATTGTGTGATGACAGTCTTTATTGTACCGGTTGTTCCTAGCTGCAACACGACATGCATTGTGTGATGACAGTCTTTATTGTACCGGTTGTTCCTAGCTGCAACACGACATGCAGGAGAGCGAGGTAGGCCTGGAGGAGGCGCTGGGACTCAGGGAGGAACAGCCCCAGCACGAGGACACACCTCAACAGAAACAGGAGGAAAAGAAAGGGATCCAGCCCATCGGCATCGTCAAGTATGTCACCAGCTTTCTGTCTCTGTCTGGATCTATCTATCTGACTGTCTGTCTGTCTCTGTCTGGATCTATCTATCTGACTGTCTGTCTGTCTCTTTGCTTAACACGTGTGTGTGTGTGTGTGTGTGTGTGTGTGTGTGTGTGTGTGTGTGTGTGTGTGTGTGTGTGTGTGTGTGTGTGTGTGTGTGTGTGTAATACCAAGCATGATGCATCCCCCCAAATCGGCGTAAATTAAAAATGCAACCAACTCGTGCAAAAACAGACGATTTAACGTTGGAGTTTCGGCCCATGAACACAGAAGAAGAAGAAGAAGAAGAAGAAGAAGAAGAAGAAGTCCAAAGCTACGACTGCATCGTTTGTGAGTAAATCGCAGCTCAGAGTCGATCGTTTTCGAAAATTCCACCGTGTAACCAGTCAAATCTGAAGAAAAT
Source organism: Littorina saxatilis (assembly GCF_037325665.1). Classification (NCBI taxonomy): domain Eukaryota; kingdom Metazoa; phylum Mollusca; class Gastropoda; order Littorinimorpha; family Littorinidae; genus Littorina; species Littorina saxatilis. The sequence continues at coordinate 61,110,341 of NC_090248.1, read as the reverse complement.
CGTACCGTGCTACCGTATTTTTTGTTTGTTTGTTTGCTTAAAGGTGGTCGTCTACATTTTTGCTTTTTTTCAATAATCTTATGGATAGATTTCGATACAAAATTATGTCAAATGATAAATGAACCGTGGGGAAAAAAGTTATAGAAAAAAGAAATATGTAAAAAAAGATTTTATTTTTGGGTAGCGTGACAATATTTTGTTTTCTGTTTGCTGAGAACATGTGCTTTGCCTAAAAATACTGACCAATCAAATTCATGTCACTATGCTTACAGCAACAGTTTGACACTGGAGCGCTGTCCACGCTTTTTTTAAACGCACGAAATGCACGGGATTTGAGAGGAGTTTTGCGCTTGGCATTTTCCAAATAAGGATAACCTACTATGAGTACTACGCTGGAATACTACAATGAATTTTCAAACGGCTACACTGGCTTCGTCTTTCCTGATCGAAAGGGGGTGTATTGTTGATATTTGTAGATAATAGACTCTGCATTTTAATGGTCAAATGGCGATTTCGGTATAAAAATGTAGACAAGGACCTTTAACGCCCAGCCGACCACGAAGGGCCATATCAGGGCGGTGCTGCTTTGACATATAACGTGCGCCACACACAAGACAGAAGTCGCAGCACAGGCTTCATGTCTCACCCAGTCACATTATTCTGACACCGGACCAACCAGTCCTAGCACTAACCCCATAATGCCAGACGCCAGGCGGAGCAGCCACTAGATTGCCAATTTTAAAGTCTTAGGTATGACCCGGCCGGGGTTCGAACCCACGACCTCCCGATCACGGGGCGGACGCCTTACCACTAGGCCAACCGTGCCGTGCTACCGTAGCTTAACCGCAATTCTTCTCTGGCTCCAGGCGTTTAAGTCAGTGCTTGTTGTTGACTGTGTCAGGACACGGAAACTGACCCCGCAGCAGCAGGAGACGCTGTACGAGCTGAAGGCCAGTCGCATGGGGGCCATGCAGTCCCAGAACCAGGCGCTGAAGCGAGAGCTGCTGCTGACCCAGAGGAAGAAACACATGCTGGACGCTCGTTACGCCATGACGCAGTCCTTCTCGGGGTCAGAAACGCTACGAGCTGCACACGCTCTGGAGGCCAAGCTGAGAGGAGGTGAGTCGTATCAGCAGAATAGGTTAGTGGAGTTTTAGTGGAAGAGCTTGGTGGCATTGTAGGGTGAGAGAGAGAGGGGGTGAGAGAGAGAGGGGGGAGAGAGAGAGGGGGGAGAGAGAGAGAGAGAGAGAGAGGAGAGAGAGAGAGAGAGAGAGAGAGAGAGAGAGAGAGAGAGAGAGAGAGAGAGCTACAAACAGACATCATACAGACAGACAGACAGACAGACAGACAGACAGAGATTGTGTGTGTGTTGTGGCGTGATGCGTGTATGCATGCTTGTGTGCAGTTCATGAACACGTCCATGGATTTATCGCATGTAAATGTTCTGTGTCATTGTATGTGTGTAATTAACCTTGGAAGGTTTAAACTTCTTGAAGTTTACCACAAAAAAACACCCACATCTATTATAACCAAAGTCTGCATTCTCACTTCAGTTTACAAGGAGTTTCTCAGTATCTGGAAATTGAGAGAGGCAATTCCTTACCCTTTAAAATCTGTCAGATAATGGACATTTTACATCCTACGAAACCAAATACAGAAGATTGTATATATCATGAAATCAAGTGAAGAAAATTCCCTATCACTTAAAATCGGATTAAGAAGACTACCTGCCCCATTGAATCAAAGAACTCTCGTCAATTAGTGCCTGCGCACACTGGGGCTCTCAAAATTGAAGTAATCACCCTTTTTGTAACCAGTTCTGAACTCAAATTAGTATATAACTACACTAGTTGAAAATGTAGCACTTTGTAAACACTAGTGTTCAAATGTGCTAGCTTTTATTTCTACTATATCACACTGTGCTGAAAACTAGTTATACAAAGGGTGATCAAAAGTGGAACACTTCATTTTAGAGTGTGACTTTGTTCCAGCCAACCTGAAGGTCAAGGGACTGGAAGACGAATTACGCAAGTCCCAGCAGATGTCGCTGCGGTACCGCGAGCTGTACGAGGACAGTCAGCGCCAGAACGAGGCAGAGAACGCCTCCAGAGACAGACAGAGACGCAGCAAGTCGGCCCCCAAGCACAATGACGTCATGCGCGCCATCACTCCCAAACCAGCCCCACTCAAAGAACAAAGCTTTATTGGACCCAACACCAACGTCAATGACGTCGTCAGGAAAAATGAGGTATGCAAGCTTATCAAAAACATTATTGCGACAAATGTCGCACCCAAATTAAAGCATAAATTCCCGTGTCATTTCATTCAAATTTTCTATGCCAGTTAAGGTCGTTCACTTGACTATCTGGATCAGCTTTTACAGGGATGACGTGACCGCCGCTCAAAATCGTCCTGACAAAAACGGAAGTGACCAATTGTGACCCTCCACCACGAAATGAGTCGCATGTCACCTTTGCATGATTTTCATATTTTTACATTTTCCCAAAGAGTTTTTTATGCTCTATCCAGTGGTGAAAACCGTTTTAGAAAAGAGCAAAAACTGTTTGAGTTATAAGCCTGTGACTAAGGTGACCCTCACACTGTTACCAGACACTCCCCGGACTTATATTAAGCCTAGCGCAGAACCGCGCGAGGTGACATGCGACTCATTTCGTGGTGGAGGGTCACAATTAAAAATCGACGAAAAATCACTATTGGCAAAACTTTGCAACTTTTACATGCGAGAAGAAAGTCAAATCAATTATCTACCAAAACATGTTGTTTTGTCTAGCTAGCCTACGTATTTCGTGTGCTATGGTATTCCTACTGATGCAGGTGTCAATCGCATGAGCGGGTAAAAAACGGGAGTTTTTGCGTCAATTTTGAGGGGTTTCATGACAAAAAGCGCTGTATTTCAGCGATGACTAGGTGGATTTGAAACTTTCAGAATATTTTGCCAAATAGACGTTCTCCCAGTAAATGTGGATTGTTACACGTATTCGTTCTGCTGTTATGGCAAGACCCGGGAACAGTTTCTAAACTAGTCATAGGATTGTTCACTTGTGTCCAGAAATGCTGAAGAATATATATACAAGCAAAGAAAACAACAGTTACATGTTTATATACGTTCAAGGTGAAGTAAGAACACGTGTTATAAATGTACTTAAAATGCATTGCATAGGGAAAAATGCAAGTTTCTTTAATTTGAGAGTGCAGTGAGGGAGAGAGAGCTTTCTTGTGCTTGTGCCCTTCATAAAATGCTTTTGTTCGTTGACTGAATCTTTTCAAGTGTTGATGATTTTTGAAATAGACTAATATTGTTGAAGTCTTCGCTGTCTAATAAAGTGATACTGTGTGCTTGTTGCAGTGCTTGCTGGAGGAGAACGATGTCCAGAAGCGAGAGATTCAGCGCTTGAAGCGAGACAACGCCGAGCTTATCCTCATCGCCAAGACCTCCTCTACGGACCGCGACACCGTCCTGGTCAGTTGAACCCGCTTTTGTGTCCTGTAGATTTGATCAAATGTTTTGTTGTGGTAATGTAACGTGTCATGTGTGTGCTTTGTGTAATGATATTGAGTGAGTGAGTGAGTAAGTGTGTGTGTGTGTGTGTGTGTGTGTGTGTGTGTGTGTATGTATGTGTGTGTGTGTGTGTGTGTGAGAGAGAGAGAAAGAGAGAGAGAGAGTGAGTGAGTGAGTGAGTGAGAGTGTGAGTGAGTGAGTGAGTGAGAGAGAGAGTGAGTGAGAGAGTGAGTGAGAGAGTGAGTGAGTGAGAGAGTGAGTGAGTGAATGAGTGCGTGCGTGCGTACATGTGTGCGTGCGTGAGTGAGTGAGTGAGTGAGTGAGTGAGTGAGTGAGTGAGTGAGTGAGTGAGAGAGAGAGACAATCAAGGACTTTTTAAGCTCGTTCGTTTCATTGACCCGAAGAAAAATTTCGTTTCTTACCGAAAGAAGACAGAACTTGACCAGAATTGTACGAAATAGCATCGGTGATTAGGAAGGAAGAAGAAAACTGAAGAGAAAACACTGTGAATGTATCTGGAGTAAGACAGAGAGAGAAATAAGAGGGCTTTGTCCTGTTAGCCAATTTGTTACACCCCCGGTATAGGGGTGTGTATAGGATACACTCGATGTGTTTGTTTGGGTGTGTGTTTGTGGTCGCATATAGATCTCAAGAATGAACGGACCGATCGTCACCAAACTTGGTGAACAGGTTTTATACATTCCTGAGACGGTCCTTACAAAAATTGGGACCAGTCAAACACACGGTTAGGGAGTTATTGGTGGATTAAGATTCTACAAGCACTTATAGAGACACATATTAATGGTCAAAGGGAAATAACCTTCTCAGTTAGTGGCAGTGAGAATGGTTATTTCCCTTTGACCAACGGGGGTGTTTTTCTCTTGTTATTTGTACTTTTGCAGGCACGTCTCGGCACAAGTGAGACGGCAAGGCAAGACGTACTGAAGCGCTATCATAAGCTGAAGAATGAGGTAAGAGTTGAGAGCGAAAGAGAGAGAGAGAGAGAGAGAGAGAGAGAGAGAGAGAGAGAGAGAGAGAGAGAGAGAGAGCGAGAGCGAGAGCGAGAGATAGAGAGGGAGAGAGAGGGGGTGAGGAATAGAGAGAGACTCGAGAGAGAGAGAGAGAGAGAAAGAGAGAGAGAGGGAGAGCGAGAGAGAGAGAGGGAGAGAGAGGGAGAGCGAGAGAGAGAGAGAGAGAGAGAGAGAGAGGGAGAGGGAGAGGGAGAGAGAGGGGGTGAGAAAGAGAGAGAGAGTAGAGAGAGTAAAGAGAGAGAGAGAGGGAGAGAGAGAGAGAGAGAGAGTAGAGAGAGAGAGAGAGTAGAGAGAGTAGAGAGAGAAGAGAGAGAGAGTAGAGAGAGAGAGAGAGAGAGTAGAGAGAGAGTAGAGAGAGCGAGAGAGAGAGAGAGTAGAGAGAGAGAGAGAGAGTAGAGAGAAAGAGAGAGAGAGAGAGTAGAGAGAGAGAGGCAGAGTAGAGAGAGAGAGAGAGAGAGAGAGAGAGAGAGAGAGAGAGAGAGAGAGAGAGAGAGAGAGAGTAGAGAGAGTAGAGAGAGAGAGAGAGAGAGAGAGAGAGAGCGAGAGAGAGAGAGAGCGAGAGAGAGAGTAGAGAGAGAGAGAGAGTAGAGAGAGAGGGGGAGAGAGAGAAAAAGAGAGACGGGGGAGTGAGAGAGGTAATATACAGAAAGACAAACAGACACACACAATAACACACGCAGACACGGACACACACATACAGACACTGACAGAGACAGAGACAGAGACAGAGACCCTGACACACCACACAGACACAAACACGCGCGCGCGCGCGCAGGCGGATACAAAACAATAACAACAACAACAACAACAAGAGCAACAACAAAACCAACAAAAAGATACACATTAATACATCAAGCCTATGAAATACGTGGAAGTAAAACTCGAACCACGACACTAACTCTGTGTTCTTCACCCCGCAGCATTCACGGGTGTCTCGCAGCTTCACGCGACAGGCCGCGGAGTGGATCGACTCCAAGAAGCAACACCAACACTACGGCACCCAGGGACGCTGGGACGAGGTCAGTACAGTGCAACCCCGCTTTTAAGATCCACACCCCCCCCCTACCGAATTTAAGACTTCCTTCCTTATAAGACCTTGTCTTCTCAGATTTTTTGTTCAAAACCTCTGTAAATTTACCCCCATTTTAAGACTGCTTCGTTTTCAAGACCTGATTTTCTGGGAATTTTTGGTTTCCCTGTCACTTCTTCGTTTAAATCTTGTCCCTTTAATATGCCTGTATGCCTTGGCAAGGTCCGCTGGAATGTTAGCTATTGCGTTACTACTAACGAGAGCTGAATGGCCTTAGAGTTAGCAAAGAGGGCAGAAGCTGCTTCTACCCTCTTTAGAGTTAGTGTCAAATGTTCACGCTTTGGATCAATGCTGAGACTTTATTGCTGTTAATTACAAGTTTCCGATTTTTAATGACCAAACTCACTCATTATTTTTTAAGCCACCAAGCTGAAATGCAATACCAAACCCCGGCCTTCGTCGAAGATTGCTTTGCCAAAATTTCAATCAATTTAATTGAAAAACAAGAGGCGAAGCCTTCAAGGCTCACGTAAGAAATAGACAAACAGTAACACAAACTCAATCACTCCGTCACACATACACACCCACACACACAGTAAGCTTAGGTGACACTGTGCAAGAAAGAGAGACACTAGATCTAGATCTGTCTGTCTGCATGTAGCCTACTTACAGGGACACGACTGCCAAATAGTCTCGGCCCGCTCAAAATAACAATGACCGAGACCACACACACCACGCGAGAGAGAAAGACTACAGGGAGGCATGCCGTCATGATGCATTAATTGACGTCAAACACTTTTGACCGTGACGTAATCTTATGCGAGCTTTATCCATAGTCTTGGATAACCACTCACACATAGACTCGGAAATGTTAAAGTTTCTACCACAGACATACACACACACGCACGCACGCACACACACACACACACACACACACACACACACACACGCACAAACGCACAGACAGACAAAGTTACGATCGCATAGGCTACACTTCGTGAGCCAATAAGGGTGTGACAGTGCCGCCTCAACTTTTACAAAAAGCCGGATATGACGTCATCAAAGGTATTTATCGAAAAAAGGAAAAAAACGTCCGGGGATATCATACCCAGGAACTCTCATGTCAAATTTCATAAAGATCGGCCCGGTAGTTTAGTCTGAATCGCTCTACACACACACACACACACAGACACACACACACACACACACACACACACACACACACACACACACACACACACACACACACACACACACACACACACACACACACACACACATACACCACACCCTCGTCTCGATTCCTCCCCTACGTTAAAACATTTAGTCAAAACTTGACTAAATGTAAAAAAGATATGTAATTTTTTTTATCGTGACGTTATAGGACTCTGGCATGAGCTGTTACCTGTACCTGACCAGTCACTGCTTGTTGTCTGTCTGTAGCTTCGTCCCGTGGAGCCTCACGGATCCAGAGAGCGGTTCTTCGAGCACTCGCAGCAAAACCAGGACTCCCTGCCGCGACAGATGTACCCCGTGGAGAGCTACGGTGGAGCATCCAAGGCCTGATCTCATCATAAAACTTAGTTTTTGTTGTTGGCCAGAATGCAGGGTCGAGGTGCACGAGAAAGTTATCAACCGGGTGGGAGTCAGCTGCGGTGCACGAGAAAGTTATCAACCGGGTGGTAGTCAGCTGCGGTGCACGATAAAGTTATCAACCGGGTGGGAGTCAGCCGCGGTGCCGGACTGGTTGAAGTTGCGATTTTTTCTGATTTCAACGAATCAGACCCCGCGGTTTGTTCTCACTCACTTTTGCTTCGAACACCTAAGCCCAGGAGTCGAGTTTAGAGGCTGCAGTCCGGGATAACCTGCATTGAGGGTACCGTTTATCCTGGACGTAAGTCTCTTAACTCGACTCTTGCATATCGGCCCTTCTGTGTTTATCTCTGGGCCCACTTCTTCAAACGTAGACTCTAGTCATTTCTACGTGTAAGCTTACGAATGTCGGCTGTTCTCACGCGAAAGTGGTTAGTTGGGCGGGAACCAAGCGCTGGGTCCGATTGGTTGAAATTGAGATTTGTGCGAGAAATCAAGCAATCCGACCAAGCACTTGGGTCCTTTCCAGCTTGACGATTTCTCATGCATACCACCCCATGTCGCTTTTCAGCTTTGTCTTCCGGGGATCTCACCCGTCCATCTTGCACTTCGTTTTATTAATCATTTTACATTGGCAATGTACATAGAAGATTTTTTAAAGCTAAAGTGTAATGCATGTAAGAATGAACGTATCAACATTTACCGGGAAAATAACATTGTTTCTTTTGATCTCAGACAAAGAAGGGAATAACTGCTGATAAGGTCATGGAAACCATAGTTACCTCAGTTACATATTGTCTAGTATTTTTTTTATTTATTCAATCTTCAATGCTCATTCCAGCTTTGATTTGTTTATTTTGCATGACTTTTTTTCTATCTCTGTCTGTGTATTCTGCTACTGTGTTATGCTTCGTCCGGGCCAACATAGTTGAGTTCTGGACAAGTAGAATTTTAGAGCAAGACTCTTTTTATAGACGTTGCTTCAGTGTTCTGTAACCATTCTAAGCACGATTTTATTAGAAATGTATTGAACCGAATTTTATTTTAGTATAGAAATGGCTGTTTTGAGATGACTGTTTTAACAAAAATAAAATGAATCTTTCACTTATCCCCAGATGCTTGAATGTAATTCTTAACAAGCATACTAAGGATGTAATACTAGCTGGAACTATAAAGGGTGACAAATAGTTTTATATAAAAATGGAGAAAAATGCAGGCTTATTGTACAAGTGGGGATGTGCCTTTGATTATGACTTGTGGTTGAATTGTGCATTTATGGTTATACCGCTCATCTTTGGTATTATGGTGCTCATTACTCAACAACCTTCATTGAGAGTTTACCTGTAGTTCATTACATCTTTCGTTCGCCTTTGCTCAATGATTCTGGAATAATTCTTGATTTTGTTTGTTTGCTCAAATCTGCATAAGTGATATCTAACAACTCCTCTTTTAGGACGCATGCAGCACAAATCGTAATGACTTGCTTGCTGTTCGACTTTCGATGTTCAGTGCAAGGCATCGGTTGTGCAATGTCACACTGAAAAGACGTCATTCAGTATAATCTAAACGTCAGCATGACAGAGTCAGGTCATGGGACTGGCATTCATGAACTTTTAAGGAATAAAGTAGTTCGATGGGTTAAGAAACACGAAAATACCCAGCATGCTTCCCCCGAAATCGGCATATGCTGCCTGAATTGCGGGGTAATAAAGGTCATGCATACATGTGAAAATCCACTCGTACAAGAACATGAGTGAACGTAGGAGTTTCAGCCCATTAACGAAGAAGAAGAAGAAGGAATGAAGCTGGATTTATGTTCAATCCGAGTCAACTTTTAATTACATTCGCTGTGTTTGTGCTTTGTCTGAGACATGTCAGAACCAAATGAGGCAGCGCACTAATAACAAGATGGACGAAACAAAGGGACGTTAGTCGCGCTCAGAACACAGACGACATGACTGTTCTCCAAGATGGCTGTTCGACAAGAGTAAGTGAGAGTTATACGGACACTATCGTTTTGCCACGTGAGAGAAGAAAGGGAAGTAAGCGCTCTAAATGCATACAGCATGTGTAATAGAGTAAGTGTTATTCGGAACCAGTCTCCTGGCACCTGAGAGAATAACAAGCATTGAAATGAACAAGCGATTTTCATCCCCCAAAAAAAAGAAAGAAAAAAAAAGAATGAACAAGTCGCGTAAGGCGAAATAACAACATTTAGTCAAGCTGTCGAACTCACAGAATGAAACTGAACGCACTGCATTTTTCACCAAGACCACATACTCGTAGTTTCGTCAGTCCACCGCTCGTGGCAAAGGCAGTGAAATCGACAAGCCATGCAGAATAGCGCGGTAGTGGTCGCGCTGAGCAGGATAACACGCTTTTCTGTATGTCTATTCTTTTTAGCTTACTGAGTTTGTTTTTAATCTAAACATATCATATCTATATGTTTTTGGAATCAGGGACCGACAAGGAATAAGATGAATGTTTTTAAATCGATTTCGGAAAATTAATTTTAATTATAATTTTCATATTCTTAATTTTCAGAGCTTGTTTGTAATCCAAATATAACATATGTATATGTTTTTGGAAATCCGAAAATGACGAAGAATAAGATAAAATTATTTTTGGATCGTTTAATAAAAAATTGTTTTAATTACAAGTCTCCGATTTTTAATGACCAAACTCATTTATTAGTTTTTAAGCCACCAAGCTGAAATGCAATACCAAAGTCCGGCCTTTGTCGAAGATTGCTTTGCCAAAATTTCAATCAATTTGATTGAAAAATGAGGGTGTGACAGTGCCGCCTCAACTTTTACAAAAAGCCGGATATGACGTCATCAAATGTATTTATCGAAAAAATGAAAAAAAATGTCCGGGGATATCATACCCAGGAACTCTCCTTTAAAATTTCATAAAGATCGGTCCAGTAGTTTTGTCTGAATCGCTCTACACACACACACGCACATACAGACAGACAGACACACACACACAGACACACATACATCACGAACCTCGTCTCGATTCCCCCTCTATGTTAAAACATTTAGTCAAAACTTGAATAAATGTAAAAAGGAGACTAGTCCCGAATTACTCTCACCAACTCCATAACACATGTCGTATGCATTTACAGCGCTTACTTCCCTTTGTTTATGAAATCTCTAAACAGCGCTCTGACTCACTTGTTTAAGATTATTACGTGAGCGAACAATAAACATTGAAATGAACAAACGACTTTCATTCTCTTAGAAAAAAATATATTTTGTGTGTGTGTCAATGTTTGTTATTTTCCGAGTCACGTGCTGGGAGATATGGGTTCCCCCTTACGCTCACTTTGGCTACTCTTGCTCATCAGTCTTGCTGTTTGTGTGCAGAGCGCTAACGACAAAATTGTTTATAAGATCTTTGTGGCTCTACAGTTTTGTTTATTAGGGTGTGTAAAATAATACTAAACGGCTAACATAGGAGAAGAAGTTGGTAATCGTAGGTAGTAGCTGATAATGTGTATTGCATTTATTAATATTTTCAATTGTCTTCCATTAAATTTAATGTTGTATTTCAAGACAAGAAATGTACACGTACTCGTGTCTGTTACATATTTATGTGTGTGTGTGTGTGTGTGTGTGTGTGTGTGTGTGTGTGTGTGTGTGGTGTGTGTGTGTATTATGAGTGTGTGTGTGTGTGTTTGTGTGTTTGTGTGTGTGTGTGTGTGTGTGAGTGTGTGTGTGTGTGTGTGTGTGTGAGTGTGTGTGTGTGTGTTTGTGTGTGTGTGAGTGTGTGTGTGTGAGTGTGTGTGTGTGTGTGTGTGTGTGTGTGTGTGTGTGTGTGTGTGAACAAGTAAAGACCTGTTCAGTTGGCCATTGACACACACGTACTCTCTATACGTGTACCTCTCTCTGTCTCTCTATCTGTTTTTCTCACTCTCTCTATTTCTTTCTCTGTCCGCTTCATTTCCCTATCTTTGTCACTCTGTTTCTTTCTCACTCTTCCTTCATCTTTTCTCTGTCTCTCCTTCCATTTCCAGAATTGATCATCTTCCACTTCAAGGTGAAGGTCAACTGAACAGTTACCTACGACAGTCACTGTTTTCAATTGCTTCGTGCGTCTCTGTTTTGATTATCTGCTAGAGGAAGTAGATATCAGCACAATATTAATTCTGGCTTTCATTTTCATTTAATATTTTGCAAGATACCTACTTCAGAACAGATAATCAAAACCAAACATACGTACACGGGTACTCGTGTACATAAGAACTGAGACCAACTGTTGCGGTGATAGCCTCCTCACTACCAGGTTCCAATTACAGTAGTCACAAGATGTACCGTAATCGGAAAAAAACTTAATTACTTTATTCATTAGCGACTATCACGTGTTGATCCAGTTCTACACAGTGAGCTTTATATCAAAGGACAGTGCAGTTTCTTGGGAACACAACGGTACCAACATCAAGAGTACTAGCCAAGAAACAAAGACGCACAAAGCAATTGAAAAGTGCGACTGTCGTTTGCATCAGTTTCCTTTACCTCCACATTGAAAGACAGCTTCAACCCGGATATTGACTTTGCACGGCTACAATCAACGCAACGTGGTAATGTGTAAAGCAACTGTAAATGTTTACCATCACAGACACACTTCACAGGTGTGAGTAGCCTACACTACGCAGCACGTGCAAAGCGTATAATGACCTGTTTTTATCACCTCCCTCTCACACCAGTCCCGAGTTTCCGTCTGCATTTTTTTCTCCTCATCGAACTTGAACGCTTTTTAACGGTACTGACGGGGTCCACATGGCTGGATTTTGATTACCGGAGATTTCACGTCTTTCAGTTTTAGGGCGTCGTGGGACCCTTTCTTCTCAGTAATAGGGCGTCGTGGGACCCTCTCTTCTCAGTTTTAGGGCGTCGTGGGACCCTTTCTTCTCAGTAATAGGGCGTCGTGGGACCCTCTCTTCTGAAGTGTAGTGCGTCCCGGGACCCACTCTTCTAAGTTTTAGTGCGATGTAGGACTCCTACATGAATGTTTAGTACGTGTTTTGGGCTTATATCGTGTATATGACGAAGGGTCGCGCGCGCGCGCGCGCGAGTGTGTGTGTGTGTGTGTGTGTGTGTGTGTGTATGTGTGTGTGTGTGTGTGTGTATGTGTGTGTTCAAGGCAACTTCGCGTTTTGAACCGCTAACGTCAATGTGCAAATGCAGACTCTTTTAGCATGCCCACTGCAGCTCTCAGCCACATGAGGAAAGCTAGCCTACCTGAGCAGCCTCATCAGCCTAACGACACAGTCTGGGCGGGAGCACGGCTGGGGAATTATAACCAGACGTTGTGGATCGGTTTTCCCTGCGTCCCTATCGGCTTCTTCCCGCCGCCCGTGCGTCACGTGCATAGGCGCTGGATAGTGTGTGTGTGTGTGTGTGTGTGTGTGTGCGCGCGTGCGTTCGTGCGTGCGTGTGTGTGTGTGTGTGCGGGTGCCGGTGTGTGTGTGTGTGTGTGTGTGTGCGTGCGTGCGTGTGTGTGTGCGCGCGCGCGAGCACTCGTGAGAATGAGATTGCTAGACATAGGGGATCGGTTTACCTTGGGTCCATATCAAACTCAACCCACCTGTGTGTCTGCTCGCCAGTCTGACGCCTCGCCTACCTGCTTACCTGCCTTCCTTCATGTCTGCTTGTTTGTCTGTCTGTTTGCCCCTCGATCTGTGTCTCTGCCCGTCTGTCTGCTCTCCTGTCTGTCTGCTCTTTTGCTTGTCTGTATGCTCTCAGAGTCTCATGTCTGTCAAGTTTATCTTTGCGCGTGCTTGCCTGCCTATCTGCATCAGTCTGTTCGTTTTTGCGCCGTATAAGATGAACTGTCAAATTGACGCGCATATTATCTTCACACGCATGGACGCACGCACGCACCTACACAAACCGTGAGAAGAGTGGGTCTAGGGATGCACGCACGCACGCATGCACGCACTGACTGCACACACACACACATACACACACACACGCACACGCACGCACGCACACACACACACACACACATTCGACAGGAACACTGAAACAGACTCCTTGACGTTAGCTCAGGCTTTTGTTGGAAGGTTTATGCCGTATAGTGTAAACTTGACTCCATGAATCAGAATAACACACACAGAAAGCGACCTTTGACTTTAAAATCCGATTTACTTTGTTCCCAATGACCCCCACCCAGCTCTCCCCGAATTACATCTTGCATTTTAGAAACGAGATACAAAAACGAAGTTTTATCAGGAGCAAGCATCAATAGAAAAACCAACAACCAACAGAAGCGGGTAGCACGCGCCTGTGATTAAGAGTATGGAGAAAGGAGCACGTGTTGCTCCGTTTTTGCTGGCACGGCGGCCAGACTCTTCTTAGCCCACAATGAAAGGTTTTCCTAACCACCAGGCAGCCAAATGATAGACTCCTTATCGAATGAGACAGGCAATCGGGGGAACAATTGGGCAAGAACCTGCCAGCGAGGCGACTTTTCACCGATGCGCAACTAGCCAGAAAGCACAGTGCAGGAACTCGGTCCTAGAAAGCTCTGACAAAAACCTCACGTGCTTGGAAGACTGCGCTCTTCGAGGATGCAGACAGTTATGTGATTAACAGACAGGAGGCGTATTTATTACCCAAACCGAAGCTTTACCAGATATGACAAATCGTTCAGTTGCTCGCGTGTTAGTGGAGAAACTTTCAGCCATTCAACTCAACGTTTTGGTCTGGATGGCTGAATAGAGAGGGTGACTCGTGTTCGTGTGTGGAGCAATGGAACATTCGCAGTGTCCGTTTCTATCAATGAGTGAATTCCATGCGCTGCACGATGCGTAATTTCACGGTGAAATTGCGTTGTAATTGTTTCATTGTGACCGGACCCACACGGACAGCGGTGACTGGAATAACGGTTCCGTGTTTTTTTGGTGCCAACGATTTCACAGGAAGGACGACTGGTAGCGCATCATGAAAACACAAAGACCAAAACAAGTGTGCATGTGTATCCGGTTCAGGTGATTGATTTGGCTAAAAATACCATCGTGAAAATAGGTAATAGTTTTGTTGTTGTTGTTGCATTAATTAGAGTTCGGCTTCATATGAGTTGTGTCAGTATAATTATTCAACGACACGAATTTTAAGCGTGAAAGAACAGCTTTATTCAATTTTGGTTGTTTTTTGTTTTTGTTTTTATTTGGTTATGCTTTTCATTTTTATTTTATAAATTCAGGATTGATCGACATTACAAGAAAGTTTGAAAAATGACTAGATTACAAGTAACTTTCAAACAATCTATGACTGCCTTGTTTTCTTTCTTTCGTTTACTGTGGAAAACAAACGGATCGCTTTACCTGAGCTTGATTTATTCTCTTTGGTTTTTTTGAGCTTGTTTCCAGTGTTTGCTTACAAATGGATAAAGTGACCAAGTCATGCAGCAAATGGAGCAGTGTGTTTGTGTGTTTCAACTTGTATGCCTAATGGATTCCAGAACAATGTTTTCGACCGTGAGAACGCGTGATTAATTTGATCGATTGCGTGGTGCTACAGCCTTCGGCAGTCACCGAGAGTAGATGCAACAATGCCCTGAGTGTGCCTGAAGTTTGCCAGAGAATTACAGCCTCTATAATGACCACTCTGCAATATTGCGGTGTTCTGGTGGCGTGCGCTGCCTTGGTAAGAGATACTGGTGTGTGTGTGTGTGTGTGTGTGTGTGTGTGTGTGTGCGTGTGTGTGTGTGTGTGTGTGTGTGTGTGTGTGTGTGAAAAGAAATTAGAGTTGTAATTTAATGAATTGTATTCGTGCAAGTGAGTGTGCGAGACTATATCGACCCCTGCCGAAGGACTTGAATGGGCTTAGTGAGTGATTGTGCATTTTTGCCTGACATAGAGAGAAGAGAGAGAGAGAGAGAGAGAGAGAGAGAGAGAGAGAGAGAGAGAGAGAGAGAGAGAGAGAGAGAGAGAGAGAGAGAGAATTGAACTTTATTTAACAAGGAGTTTTACTTACTTGTTACAAATGAGAGAGAGAGAGAGAGAGAGAGAGAGAGAGAGAGAGAGAGAGAGAGAGAGAGAGAGAGAGAGAGAGAGAGAGAGAGAGAGAGAACTCGAACTCGAAAACTTTATAACGGAGGGATAATATAATAGAGAGAGAGAGAGAGAGAGAGAGAGAGAGAGAGAGAGAGAGAGAGAGAGAGAGAGAGAGAGAGAGAGAGAGAGAGAGAGAGAGGTCTGCTTTATAAAGATGTGCAAATTCATGGGATCGTTAACCTGATATTTTCATGCTTGGTTTTTGTGCAGATTCTTTCCGTGGAAGGCAGGTTTGAAGGTACGAAACCCCAAAACTGTGCTCTCTCTCGCTCTGTCTATCTCTGTCTCTATCTCTGTCTCTCTCTGTCTCTCCCTCTCTCTCTCTCTGTTTCTCTGTCTCTGTCTGTCTCTCTCTGGCTCTGTCTCGCTCTGTCTTGCTGTCTCTGTCTCTGTCGCGCTCTCTCTCTGTCTCTGTCTGCCTCTCTTTCTCTGTCTCTGTCTCTGGCTGTCTCTCTCTGTCTCTCTATGTCTCTGGCAGTCTCTCTGTCTCTGTCTCTCTCTCTCTGGCTGTCTCTGTCTCTGGCAGTCTCTTTCTCTCTCTTTCTCTCTCTTTCTGTCTCTCTCTGTCTATCTGTCTGTCTGTCTGTCTGGCTCCCTCTCTCTCTCTCTCTGTCTCTCTGTCTGGCTCTCTCTCTCTCTCTCTCTCTCTCTCTCTCTCTCTTTTTTTTCTCCGTGGTTTACCGCCTCACCTCATCAGGAATGTTGTTTTGTCATGTTTCACAAACACACTCCAGTTCAGTTCTGAAGTTCTTTGTGTTTTGCATGAACTGAGGACTGCGCCATATCAGTTTGCACAGGAGTATTGAGACTGTAAACGTGTGATTGCAAAGAACGTGCTGTTTTAACCTTTTTCTTTGTTTTGATTGGCATGGAAATCAGCCGTAGTCATTAAATCCATTTATTCACCTGGAAAACATGGTATTTGTGCAAACAGGCTTATTTGCACGGTTTCACGGGGTTTTATTTGGCTTTAGGCCTAAAAACTGGCCAAAGAAAACTAACCCACACACCCAAAAGGAAGGGTTCCCATAGATTAACCAAAATCAACGAGAATGAACATCATAACGACATACAGGCTTATTTGCACGGTTTCACGGGTTTTTTATTTGGCTTTAGGCCTAAAAACTGGCCAAAGAAAACTAAGGCCCAAAAAAAAAATAGGTGTGGTTAAGGTAACATAGCCCAAAAAAATAGGGTATGAAGGTAGGCAATCACTTTTTTTTTTTATTTAACTTTTTTTTTTAATGTGTACAATTTAAACCTACTTGACAGGGAAATAAGTGTGCGACTCGAGCGCTTTTGCTTTCATTGCGTTTTCTGCACTCGTTTTTGTTTTTTTTGTTGACAAATGTAATAAAAAGTTATAGGGTCAGCCCCTAAAAATAGGGTAGGTCGGGTTACCGTAACCACACCTATTTTTTTTTGGCCTAACCCACACACCCAAAAGGAAGGGTTCCCATAGATTAACCAAAATCAACGAGAATGAACATCATAACGACATACAGAGTAATGAAGTAAGACACAAGAACAGAACGTGCATATCATACAAGTTTATTCATGCACACACATTTTATACAGATGATGTGTTTTTCAATGGAACGTTTAATGTTAACAAAGAAACAAGTCGCGTGAAGCGAGATATACACATTTAGTCAATCTGTAGGTATCAAACTAAAAGATAAACACCAGTCATCGCCGAGACTACATTCAGATAGTGTCGGCTAAACTTCCCCGAACCCCGAAACGGGTCACGCTCGTCTCCGCGAAGCATGCGAACATTATACTCGACCTATTTTTTGTTTAATTCTGAGCGCGTTTTTCAAGTAAATTTGAATTCAGGAGAAAACGAGGAATACAATGCAATGAAAAATCGTTTTTTAATGACACCTTTAAATGAGCAAACTAATCAACTAATGTTAAAGGCATATGTACTCGATGACTATACACGCTAATTGCTTTACCAAC